>NW_024379992.1:0-38692 GCF_016835505.1 Polypterus senegalus
TTTAAGGCCCCTCCAGTCATCACTGACCACCTGAGGGCCCGGAGTCGCCCATGGATTCCTCCAGATCATACGACCACCACCAACCAGTCAGCAAACGATGTTACAGGCAGCATAATATTCTCCACGGCTTCTCCTGACCCTTTCCGTCTTTCACATATACTCAGTGTGAATCTGCTCTCATCTGTGAAAAGCACAGGGCCAGTGGTGGACCTGCCAATTCTGGTATTCTATGGCAAATGCCAATTGAGCTCCCCTGTGCTGTGCAGTGAGCACAGGGCGCAGTAGCTTTGGGCCCTCAGGCAACCCTCATGAAGTCTGTTTCTGATTGTTTGTCAGAGACATTCACACCAGTGGCCTGCTGGAGGTCATTTTGTAGGGCTCTGGCAGTGCTCATCCTGTTCCTCCTTGCCCAAAGGGCAGATACTGGTCCTGCTGATGGGTTATGGACCTTCTATGGCCCTCTTCAGCTCTCCTAGAGTAACTGCTTGTCTCCTAGAATCTCCTCCATGCCCTTGAGACTGTGCAGGGACACAGCAAACCTTCTGGCAATGACCGTATTGATGTGCCATCCTGGAGAAGTTGGACTACCTGTGCAAGCCTCTGAGGGTCCAGGTATCACCTCGTCTACCAGTAGTGACACTGACTTTAGCCAAATGCAAAACTAGTGAAGAAACAGTCAGAAAAGATGAGGAGGGAAAATGTCAGTGGCCTCCACCTGTTAAACCATTCCTGTTTTGGGGTCATCTCATTGTTGCCCTCTAGTGCATCTGTTGTTAATTTCATTAACACCACAGCAGCTGAAACTGATTAACAACCCCTCTGCTCTTAACTGACCAGATTAATATCCCATAAGTTTCATTGACTTTATGCTATACCTTGATTAAAAGTGTTCCTTTAATTCTTTTGAGCAGTATATATATATATATATATATATATATATATATATTATATATATGCCACACATCTGACAATGACAAAACAATTACATTGTCAATCATATTCAGTTATTATTAAAATGTTTCCTTTTCTTTTCATTACTTCTTTAATACGACTACTGCTCATCAAGTACAGGTATTTGCTAGTGTATATATATATATATATATATATATATATATATATATATATACACACACACACATATATAGATATATACATATATACGTATACACATCTACATATATATACATAAATATTATATATATATATATATATATATATATATATATATATACAGGGAGTGCAGAATTATTAGGCAAGTTGTATTTTTGAGGATTAATTTTAATATGGAACAAACACAGTGCTATCAGTCAATCCAAAATGTTAATAAACCTGAAACCTGAATGTTTCTACAACGGAAATGTGAGTGGAACATCATCAGGGAATACAAATGTAGCACAATTATTAGGCAACTATTAGTGTGCAGATTTATTATGCAACTAAAGGAACAATGAAAATTTTCCCATCTCACTTGTTTATTTTCATCTGTTATAGTGAGAATAATAAACAAACACCGCAAAATTTACAAATAAACATCTCTGACATTTCAAAAGAAATAAATCAATCAATCAATGACCAATATAGCCAACCCTTCTTTCCAATAACAGTCATAAGCCTTCCATTTATGGAGTCTGTCAGTTTCTTGATCTGTTGACGATCAGCTTTTTGTGGAGAAGTGACTACAGCCTCCCAGACACTCTTCAGAGAGGTGTATTGTTTTCTCCCCGTAAATCTAGTGTTTAGAAGTGCCCACAAGTTCTCGATAGGGTTTAGGTCAGATGAGGAAGGGGCCATGTCATTATTCCTTCATCTTTAAGGCCTTTACTGGCTGCCGCAGTGAGAACTTGATGCAAGTGATGGAGCATTGGCCTGCATAAAAATCATGGTCTTTTCCTGTATCACTGTTTGAAGAAAGTGTCTTCGAAAAACTGGCAGTAGGTTTGGGAGTTGATTTTGAGTTCATCTTCAATGCAAAAAGGTCCAACTAGCTCATCTTTAAAAATACCAGCTCATACCAGTACCCACCTCCACGTTGGAGTGGAGCTCTGTGCCCATTACTGATCCACAGGTCCATCTATCTGGTCCATCAAGAGTCACTCTCATCTCATTGGGTCCATAAACCTTTGATAAAAATCTGTCTTCAGATATTTCTTGGCCCAGTTTTGACGTTTCAACTTATGTTTCTTGTTCAGTGGTGGTTGGGTTTCAGCCCCTTACCTTGGCCATGTCTTTGAGCACTGAACACCTTGTACTTCTGGGTACTCCAGGTAGGTTGCAGCTCTGGAATATGAAAGTACTGGAGGATAATGGGTTCCTGGTAGCTTCACGCTTTGATTCTTCTCAAATCTTTGGCAGCTAATTTTGCGTCTTTTGTTCTTAACCGTTCTTGCGACCCTGTTGACTATTTGCAACAAAATGTTTGATGGTTCTGTGATCACACACCAATATCTTAGCAATTCCAAAAGTGCTGCATCCCTCTGAAAGACTTTTTACAATTTTGACTTTTCAGAGTCAGTTAAATCTCTTTTGGCCCATTTTGCCTGAGGAAAACTAGCTGCCTAATAATTCTGCACACCTTGATATAGGGTGTTGATCTCCTTAGGCCACACCCTCCCTCATTACACAAATACACATCACCTGACGTGCTTAAATCCAATAAGCATTCAAGTTAATACAAGCTTGGAGTTGGAATATACACATTAAAAATGATGATATGGTCAAAATACTCACTTGCCTAATAATTGTGCACACAGTGTATGCACATATCAACATATATATACACATACATACATACACATACATATACACTCACCTAAAGGATTATTAGGAACACCTGTTCAATTTCTCATTAATGCAATTATCTAATCAACCAATCACATGGCAGTTGCTTCAATGCATTTAGGGGTGTGGTCCTGGTCAAGACAATCTCCTGAACTCCAAACTGAATATCAGAATGGGAAAGAAAGGTGATTTAAGCAATTTTGAGTGTGGCATGGTTGTTGGTGCCAAACGGGCCGGTCTGAGTATTTCACAATCTGCTCAGTTACTGGATTTTCACGCACAACCATTTTCTAGGGTTTACAAAGAATGGTGTGAAAGGAAAATATCCAGTATGCGGCAGTCCTGTGGCAAAATGCCTTGTTGATGCTAGAGGTCAAAGGAGAATGGGCCGACTGATTCAAGCTGATAGATGAGCAACTTTGACTGAAATAACCACTCGTTACAACCGAGGCATTTGTGAAGCCACAACACGCAACCTTGAGGCGGATGGGCTACATCAGCAGAAGACCCCACCGGTACCACTCATCTCCACTACAAATAGGAAAAAGAGGCTACAATTTGCACAAGCTCACCAAAATTGGACAGTTGAAGACTGGAAAAATGTTGCCTGGTCTGATGAGTCTCGATTTCTGTTGAGACATTCAAATGGTAGAGTCAGAATTTGGCGTAAACAGAATGAGAACATGGATCCATCATGCCTTGTTACCACTGTGCAGGCTGGTGGTGGTGGGTGTAATGGTGTGGGGGATGTTTTCTTGGCACACTTTAGGCCCCTTAGTGCCAGTTAGGCATCATTTAAATACCACGGGCTACCTGAGCATTGTTTCTGACCATGTCCATCCCTTCATGACCACCATGTACTCATCCTCTGATGGCTACTTCCAGCAGGATAATGCACCATGTCACAAAGCTCGAATCATTTCAAATTGGTTTCTTGAACATGACAATGAGTTCACTGTACTAAAATGGCCCCACAGTCACCAGATCTCAAGCCAATAGAGCGCTTTGGGATGTGGTGGAACCGAGCTCGTGCCCTGGATGTACATGCCACAAATCTCCATCAACGCAAGATGCTATCCTATCAATATGGGCCAACATTTCTAAAGAATGCTTTCAACACCTGGTTGAATCAATGCCACGTAGAATTAAGGCAATTCTGAAGGCGGAGGGGGGTCAAACACCGTATTAGTATGGTGTTCCTAATAATCCTTTAGGTGAGTGTATATACACACATACACACACATATATATATATATATATATATATATTGTCAGGGATGCCAGGGGCAACGACCCGGCCGGGCGCTGTGAGGGACCGGAAGAGGGTCAAAGCTACCCTGGATCACGTGGGGCACGCCTTCCTGGTTGCTCTGGGGGACCACGGGTACAGGGCATGGAAGCTCCACCCTGTAGGGGCCCGTGGTCACCGCTAGGAGTCGCCCCAATGCCTTGGGACCTGTTACCCCAGCACTTCCGCCACACCAGGAAGTGCTGGGGAGATTAGGGCCGGCACTCGGAGAGCTGCGGGAGGACAACCGGCACTTCCGCCACGCTGGTGCGTGGCAAGGGAGAGAACGCCGGGAACACCTGGGGCTCATCCGGGACTGCATAAAGGGCCGTCTCCATTCATTCAGGGCTAGAGTCGGGTGGAAGAAGGACGAAGCACAGAGGAGGTGTGGGCGGCCGAGAAGAAGGCATTTGTGGCCAGGACTGTGATTGTTGGGGTATTTGTGCACTTTTGGACTTTAAATAATGTAAATAGTTTGTAAATAAGCGTGTGGTGGTTTGATGAACAACATGTCCGCCTGTCTGTGTCCGGGTTGGCTCCACAATATATATACACAGTCACATATATATACACATACATACATTCATACATATATATATCTACTATATATATATATATATATATATATATAACACTGTATATAGGAAAATCACCTGATTCGCAGCCATGTAATTGCTTTTAAATTTTTATTAAGAAGAAAAGAACCTTGTTAAACTGAAGGAAAATATACCAATAACTATTTGTTAAGTATCTCTTTGTATACCACGTTGTCAGTTCAGCACTCTGGTTGTAATATGATCAAGCTGTGGAGCTTACTCTTGAGAATGCAACATATAGTTGTCCAGGAGAAAAGCAACCTTGCCTCAAATCAGTGGGAACCTTTGTAGGGTCTGTCACTGAGACTTATTTCATCGCTAAGAGACTTACTGGAATTGGAGGCATTTGAATTGAAATGGGAGATCAGAGGTATAACAGGTATCCAGGAACATTCAGGTGTGGAGAAACTCTATAGCGTGTGTATTAACTTGTGGATCCTAAACACTAAGGAAAAGAGCAGCAAGTTGGCGTGAGGTCTGCTTGAACTCTCTACTTGAAAGCGAGAAATGAAGTGAATGAAATGAGGTGAATGGGAGATGATGGCGTGAGCTACCCACACCGCCTTAACTGTGATCCTCCACAAAACACAGTCTCTCCGGATTGTGATGTCCGCAGGATTTATTTAATGTTAGCTCAGACCCGGCACTTTGCCCGAGTTTGAGCAAACATTATTCTATCCCTAGCGATCTCAACTCTCCTTTATATAAATCAGTAAAGAGGAGAGGACTAAACTTACTAAGGAAAAGAATGGCAAGACTTCGTCAGGTCGCAGACTCAGCTCGGGCGAAATGAAGTGAATGGGAGGGAGATGCTGGCGTGACTCCCCCACCCGCCCACTAACTGTCAGTCCCTCCACAAACACAATCTCTTTGGAATTTGCATGGCACAGTCCTTGGCAACAATTTAAATTGGTTACAAAGAGTATTGATCAAAACTCGTTTATACCTCGCGTCCTCTCATTAAACTTGTATCCTGCCAAATGTCATTATTAGTTGTGGGCATGACAAGCTAGCGGCAGCCTGTCTATGAAGTTAATTTAAACTTTGGGGTTTTACACCATGCTTTCTTTCCGCGCGCGGCTATACGTGTGCCGCTGTATCGTCACTTTCGCTTCATATTCTTTCACTTCCCTTCTCAATTGTGTAATGCATTTTCTTCACAGTAACGGAGCTCTTCCTTGTTTTCCTGCATTATACTGCGTTCACAGTCAATTCCGCGTGATTATGTGGGGAGGCATTGATGACCGAGGCGCTAACTCCGCCTCCTGACCATGTGGAGCTACAGTACATTTACAGTATATGGATTAAAATTGGTTCTACCAGTTATGGCCGTTCTGGCGTAAAAGTATGCCTAACTTTTGTAAGGAAGCTGTAAGAATGAGCCGCGCATTCCAGCCTTCCACCTACCGCGGGAAGTTGGAAATTAATGATGGAGTGGAGTCGGTCTGTCCGTTATGAGTCGGTCCGGTAGAGGTTTGCCTTTTGGTAGTGTAGATTTATATTGGTCATTGGTTCTATTACATTTAATTAGATCATCTTAACTGAAAAAAAATTACTTTGAAAAATCCACTTATTCATTTTGTTAGCTAGCTTTTAAAAGAACAGAGTTTACAAGGAGGAACTTGGGTGAGCAGAAGCTTTAAAGAGTTTCCTGCAAGATTACTAAACTGGTACATGAAGTATTTCGATTATGGCATACTGTAAATGCACAAATCGATATAACATTTAGATGCTTTCTAACTACTTGGGTTTAAAGCGTAAGGTACAAATTGGGTATCAAGAGTTACTGTAGGTGCTACAAATATGGATGAAAGGGTATATAATTACCTACCAAAAAGAAGTAAAGAGAAGCTGAAATCTGCAAATAACCTACCAAACCTTTTTGAGCAATTCAGCACTCTACACAGCTCAGTGCAAAGACTTCTACTATAACACTATCAGAAACCAGCTGCAAGGAACAGTAACACATTTAACAATGAAACTTTGTAATTTTTTTTATGTCCAGTTGGGGCTGAGACAATGGTTGTGATAAAGTCCATGTAAAATACATAATGTGTGTTGATTGGCTCCAATCATTGCAGAATTTAGCAAGGCTGTGCTTAATATTATTTAGTTTCAGGTTATTGTTATGTGTACAGTACATGCTTACAATGTAATTCTTACTTCCATCTTCAGAACAGTATATATAAAGTATATACATTATATATACAAAATGAGTATTTACGTATATACATAAATGCACACTGTTTTACTTTTTAAAATATTTGTTCTTGTTGACATCCCGAATCTACTTATGTAAAAAATTATCACTGGCCTATTGCCTTTAAAAGTGTCTGTACAAGACAGGTGAGATAACCTAGTGTAGTCACTTTATCTTCCTAAGGCTTCAAATGAAAGAAGTATGTACAGTCTTTGGAAAGAAGTAAGTATACCCCATAGAGCTTTTGCGTTTTCTACATATTTGAACATGCAAACAGTGGATCTTCGTACCAAACTGTACCTAGCGATAAAAGTGATATACTTAGATAAAACAAGAAAAATTTAACTTTAGGATTATTTATTTAATAGAAATAACTCTGTAGATGTAATCATCTACTGTGTGGATCTACTGGGAAAAAAAAGTAAGCACACCCTTTATTTCAGAACTTGATATTGCCCTGTTAGTAGGGATGACTTCTTGTAGGCATTTTGCATAGCACTCCAAGCTGTTTTATGACATCAACTCCGAAAGTTAAATTTTTGACCACTTCACCTGCAAAATTCCTTCAGTTGCTTGTAAGATGTTAGGCGGGTTTTCTTCCAAGGGTACTATCCCGTTTAAATACTCCCACAACTTTTCAGTAGGATTCAAAGCAGGGGCTTTCCTAGGCCACTCCATAACCATCCAATTTCTTCTTTTGGAGCCATTCCTTAGTGGATTTGCTAGTGTGCTTCCAGATCATTATTGTACTGAAGGGTCCATTGGCGTTTCAAATTCAACTTTTCGAATAGAAGGCCTCACAATCTGGAAGTATATATTTTGATATAGGGGCAGAATTCACAATTGACTTGATGGGATTTACTTGGGTCCTGCGTCAGCAAAGTAGCCCCAAACAATAACATTTCACAGAGCATACAGATGGCGAGTTTCTTCTCCCAAAACTGGCGTCTTGGTTTTATACTTATTCAACTTAGGAAGTATATTTTATAGAAAAACATCTAACTGCTTCAAAGTTACTTTGTATTTGTAGTCCAGACAAATTAAATCTATTAAACTTCATACACACAAATATTGCTTAGCTTATAATTTTTAAAATGTTGGCAAATGCTTTTTGTGACTTGTTTTTCCCAAAAGGGAATATTATAAATCTAACATAAATTTTTCAGTAATATTGTTGAAAGTTTTTGCCTTTTTCTGTGATGCCAAATTTAGCAATTTAAATTTTGTAATGTATGATTTTAGAACAAACCTAATTTGTTTTAGGGACATGTACTGCATAATATTTAATTATGTTTTCTTAGGATAACATCGATGCACCGGTGAGAAGCGTGGAAAAGAAAGTGCAGGTACAGTACTAAATTAATACTTTATTTTATTGATGCATTTTTCCTCTCTAGAGAGACCATTTGGTATTTATAAGAGTAAATTACCATTGCAAACATAACCAGATGTTATATGATTTGTTCAATCTGATGATTAAAAGCTTCAGCAATTTAAAAGATGTAGTTCAGAACATTTGGCTGCCAGGGGTACTACCAGAAATAGGGTGTTAAGGGACCTCTTGCCTCATGATGGGCATTAACCTTCTACATATGATTAATTGATTGATTGATTCTGCACTGAGGAAATATAGGGGTGAAAATTTTACTGGCTCCCGGAGAATTGTGCCCTCGCCTAGCGATGGAAGGTTGTCTCTTTTTGTTGGTCACTCATTTACTTGAAAAATTAGTTATTTGTCTTCTAGACTATTTTACTATGACCTAATTTCATGGATCTCTCTCTATGTCAAAGATTTCAGGTTCAAACCACAATACTCGCATTATGAGAGCCAGCACAGTTATTTTAGTAAGTACTCATATAGCAGATATAGCAGATAAAACAGAATGTTATGAATAAAGAACAATTATTACCTTCCTCTATTCATGCAAGTAATGTACATGCATTATATGGTACTATTAATGTAATATGTTTCCATAGGCAATTGACATCCTCTACTTGAGTAGTTGATTATACAATGAAATTTTTCAGATGGTTTACTTACAATAAGCTGCTGCTCAGACAAGATTTGGAATACTAAGTTAAAAGGCTTCAGCAGTATTAATCACCAGGGGCTTCATGTATGTAGAAACATCGTTGGAGTTACTTTAAATCATGAAATGCGGACAAAACAGAAACTGTCATTATGCACAAAATTCAGATGAATAAAACTTTGTGTGTTTGCCAACTTCCACACACTTCCTTTTTATAAATCCGAACAAGCGTGAAATTTAACACACATGCCTTTTTCCCTACCCGACTCCTCCCAGAATTTTACATATCTCAATATGAAAATCAATATAAATATCCTTCCATTCAGTATTTTTGTTAAAAGTCAGCGGCAAATGCACATGTAAACAAGGAGATTTTCAGCCAAATGCCAAGTGGAGGTCCTACTCGTGAAGCTGAGGTGAGGAAAAGCGTGCTTTTTTGGTGGTTTTAGGCGGTAGCGCGGGCAACAAAAGGAGCGTGATGGAATGGCACTGGAAAGTTCAGGTTTCAGAGGATTACACAGTACCAAAATAAAAAATGAAGTGGTAGAATGTCAAAAAGTGGGCCCACTGTCTGGGTGTCATACAGAATTGTTAAAAAAATGACGTAGAGAAGAAGGTCAGTATTGACTTAAATCTGAACATTTTCAATTTAATCTACGGTGGTATATTTTGTCATTCAAGAGTAGAACATTGCTTAACCTTTATCACCCAAAATCAAATTTTCAGAATTTCGCCATATACGCCATGGCTGGCGCCCACGTTCGTGGTTTTATTTGTATGTAGTATGAATCACTATGTGCTTTTAAATGGTCTTTCTCTTTTACTGCAGGGCATAAAGGCCGCGGATCACCACACAGAATACATTACGTGTTGCTACATTGCAAACCATATGCCAACATTTTAAAATACTAATATTTATACGCTTGATATTAGTGATGGAAGTGAAGCCTCACGAAGAGAAGCATCATAGCGTTGAAACAATTGTGTCGGAATCGTATTAAAGCCCGAGCATTTGACACTCACCTCTAGTGACCCCTCTGGCCATTTTCATTAACATTACACCAACTCATGATCCACTTCAGTGGCGTCTGTATAACTCATTTGCTTTTTATTTTCGCTGCTACAGACTGACAACTTGAAGAGATGGGTTCGTCCAGCAACTTCTATTGTCCTGATGTCTAAAAATATAAATATATATATATAACTACTTGCGCCAACAAAACTAGAATACACTATCGATAGCAAGAAAGAGTTAAAACAAAATAAAAGGCGCCCTCACTCGTAGTTCCTGCTCTTTTCAATTAATATTTACTTTTGCACTTTCTTGTATCTTTTGTGGTGGTACGTGTTATTAGTATATAATGACCTCATCTTTTTGCTTGGGGATCACATTTAATAGCACAAATGTTTTTCTTTGGTTTGACTTAATTAAAAGAAGCGGGTAGGCAGGAAAATAGGAATTTATCCCTGTAGTAGTTTTCCATGATATAGGTAAGCACATTTTGAGAAAGAAAAGGTGAAATCTTGGAATCACTTGTTATTATTCGATCAAGTATTGAAATATTTCATTTATTAATACTTTTACAATATTTTGTAGACGAAAGTAGCAGGTTGCTACATAGAAATGGCGCCGCCAATGGCTCAACTAACTAAGGTGGTTGCTTTTTCAAATTCTGAAGTAAGTGCTAACCGAGTTGATCCAACTTAAAAGACTCATCAAAATTAACAATAATAAAACAAATGATCCAGGGTGAAATCTTTATAACCAATTTGAACTAAATAATTTTGAGAGATACTGTGGAAGGGGATGCATAAGAGATCTGTTAGGAATCACCCCTACTCAAAATAAGCCATCAAAATCGTGTCTAATTCACCGGGCAGCGGCAGCTCCGTATTTACATTAGTCAATTTCCATTTCATTTACCCATTTTGATTTCATGAAGACCCCTCCGTATTTAGATAAGGCAGTGGTTCTCAACCTGTGTTGAGGCCCCTAGAAGGAGTATAAAAGAAAACAAGAATCAAAATATGAAAAAAAACATCTGTTGGAACCAAACAAATTAACCTAAACTACATTCTGATACTAGAGACAATAAATATAGAGTTAGATAAATGTCAATAAAAGTTAAGTAGGTATAATAAAATATAAGATCTACATTTCAAAAATGTTGATATGATTAAAACTGTTGTTATGTGAAGAGCTTCGAGATTATGGAAATACTTAAAAGGTTGAGAAGCTGGGTCAAGAGTGAATGCTTTCGCAACTCACTGTGGTAGATCAGGTTGAATTTGCTCTGCTGCAAACATTCAAAGGTGCCAATCCGGGCACATCAGAGAGCAGAACCTTGGCGCAGATCAGTCTCAGAGCACACCAGACACACCGCGGGACACTTCAAGGTGAGCAGTGCATGGATCAAAGATTAGGCATTAAAGATCCTCGCGGAGTGCTGAGGCAACAACGGGATAGGCGGGTCTTGATACCAACGAAAAAGCATTTGCGCAACAGCAGCATGCCTCCTAAATGAACACATCTTTTAAGGTCCGGGGAAAGAGGCGATCGGTAAAAGTTTTTTTAGTACCTTTACAAATTGCAACAATAAACATTTCCTAAAACATATAGTTGTCCAGTCTGTATCATTTCCTAAGCAATCTTCCAATATGAGTGAATTTGCAATCCAGTTACTAACACAGTTACCATGTAGAAAACACTCAAAGTAGAACACATTCCATCTTATCAATTTTATATTTCAGAATTTAAACACGTAAACCATGTCAACAACTACAAAACAGTTAAATCGTTACTCAAATAATTTTTTTTGTTATAGACATAAAACAGATGTACATTTCCATTTGATATATATCTTTACTAGTGTTCTATAAGCTTTGCTCACTCCGGTCCACATTGGAATTTGCTGTTTTAATGAAAAAAAGAAAATCAAACTCTGTGGGTCATAATTCACAGTGGGTGGATGTGGGACCTGAACCAAATACATGCTTTATTATGAAGCAGTAGCGCTACAGCTGCACCACTACTATTTTTGAGGAGGGTGGTATATATAATATATGTTTTTAATGTAGCCATGTATGTATGTACCAGAGACAAAAACAATTACATATAGATGTATATACCTATATGACATGCGTTCAGTGTTGCATGAAAAGCGTTGCATGAGGAAGTAGAAGAATGGATATTTATGAGAGTATTCTGGTGAGGAAGTTGCTAAAGCTCTTCTTTTGCAGCATTATGCATTCAACAAATTCGGCGTTTGTATGATGTATAATTTATAATTTTATTTTTGCATAGCGTATTATAGATTTTAATCATTTAACATGTATTGATCATCTATGAAACATTCATTTCAATTTCAATTCTGTTGAGTTTTTTTAACTATGTAGATGCCATAGGAAATGCGTCAAGCGGAATTTCGATGAATAAATAGCGGAGTGAAGCTTTGTGAACATGTGTAGTACTGAGATTGCGTCATGACGAGGCTTGGAGCGGGCTCAGAAACCTCAGAACGCCAGTACTGAGATGTGGCGGGGCTCCGAAGCCTCAGACATCACATTGATACTGAGATAATGGCGGGGCTCCTGAAGCTTCAGACAATGCGTAGTATTGAGATCGCCGGGGCTCCGAGCCTCAGACATACATAGTACGAGATTGGATCATGACAGGCTTAGAACTTGAGCATGGATGAATGAATGGGTACTTTATTGAAAGGGAAATTCACATAATCCAAGCAGCAGTATACTGATACAAAGAAACAATATAAATTAAATAGTAATAAAAATGAAAAAATAAAAAATAAAAAAGTGAACAATAACTTTGAAGTAATCTTAGCATTTTACTCGAATTTGGAATTGAAGAAATTACCGCGCATAGTGTGGGGGAGAGGAACGTCTCCTCAGTCTATCCAGTTAGGCAGGACAGTGACAAAAGTCTGTCACTTTGAATCTACTCCCCTCTGCCTGGAGATGACACTGTTCGATGGATGCAGTGGATTATTCATGATTGACAGGTTGCTTAATGCCTGTTGCTCTGCCACAGATATTCAAGCTGTCCAGCACATACCACAATAGAGCCTGCCTTCTTAACAAGTTTGTCAAAAGGCAGGGCATCTTTTCATCTTTATGCTGCCACACCGGCTTTTTACCACATAAAGAAGGGGCACGCTTACCCCAACTGTCTGGTAGAACATCTGCGGCATCTTGCGAGATGTTGAAGGGATCACCAACCTTCTCAGAAAGTATAGTCTGCTCTGACCTTTCTTACATAGAGCATCAGTATTAGCAGTCCAGTGTTGTCATCCAGCTACACTCCAGATATTTATAGGTCCTGCTTGCACACAGTCACCTCTGATGATCACAGGGTCCACTTAGGGGCCACAGGCCTCTAAAATCCACCATCCCAGCTCCTTGGTTTTGCTGGTGTTAAGATGTAAGTGGTTTGATTCAGCACCATTTTAACAAAGTCTTTGGTGGCTTCCTGTACTCCTCCTCACCCACTCCTGATACAGCCCACAATGCTGGTATGTGGCGAACTTTTGCGTGCTTGGACTCCGGAGTCATATTGGAAGTCCCCAGTGTATATAGATTGAACAGGACCCGGAGAAAGTACAGTCCCCTCTGGCGCCCTGTATTGTCACATGGTCACTGGTTACTGGTTACTGAATCTTTGTGAAGCCTCAGCACACACTGAAAGGCGGTGACCTCTATATTTTGAGAGTCTATCTGACCTTAACTCTCTAGTTATATATTTTGTAATTACATTATTGACATTACACATTTCAGTTGATATGGATTCAAACTACAATTCAGGATTCTTGTGGTTGCTGTGGTTTCCTTTGTCTGATACATAGTGTCAAAAGATATATTGTCATATATCCCAACTTTATATATATGAAGATTAGGTAGTAAGTACAGCCTTTTATGGAACACTTAATTTTTCAAAACCGTATATGTCATATAGTATACATCTATAAATATAATTTTTTGTCTTCATTAGGAGAGGGAATACAACAATGATACTCATTATCAATTAAAACCATTTAACGTGCATATGACCAAAACAACATATTTCATCCAGCGTGGAACAGTAGTAGTAGTTCAGAGCTGGGTGTGAGTCGATTAGGTGGCTCAGTGGTGTTGCCGCTGCTATCTGTCCATTCACAAAAACAGGGGGGTTCACAGCGTCGCTGATCTTCCTCTTGTGAAAGTTTGCTTTCTATTCCTCCACCCATTTAACAAGCTTAGATGGGATAGCGGCCCGAGTCGAGGCTATCATGGGAAGGTTGAGGCCACCGTGAGTAGGGCAGGGGCACTGCGCCCTAATTATAATGTGTATGTAAAGAGTTTCACTGTAAGCGTAATAAGCTTCTGTATTTGTGTGTTTGGAGACCCACAGGACTGTCGTATTGAGATTTGTATTGTAGAAAAAACAAACTACTGTCCAGCAGCACCTAAATGTGTCTTTTCATGAGCTTGAGCTGCATTTATAGTACAACAGGTGGCCCTCCCCATAGTTCTTAAATCGATATTTAAATGCACACTAAGTCTGATTTATTTATTGAAATGCCAACATTTTACAGTGTCGTTTTAGGAAGTCGTAGTTTTACTTGTTCCCATTATTAGAATTATAATTTCTCAGTGTCACATATTATTAGATTTACTACTCACAGTCCAGCTTGTTGGAAATTCTGTTTTATATATTCTGTATAAGCAAACTTTTTAAAATGGCGTTAATTAGACGACGCTATAGTAAGACTTGTCATCTTCTTAAAATGACTTTGTGTGATTTTATATTGACAATTAATCATAAGGTCAAACATCAAGGGATTTGAGTTTTGCGTGGACTGCGCTGTTTTCTTTATTTTATTTGACATATTGTCAGTAGAGTCGTCCGTTAACAATGCATTCTGTCTAAATGACTGGCTGCAGCTTTTATATTTCCTAAAGGCCAATGTGTCTCAATTTTGCTCATTGTATATTTGACAGTGTATTTTAATGAGAATGATTATAAACATATTATCTATATTTCATTTCCATGTAGATATGCTTAGCGTTTGGTGAGGTATAAATAAAAGTAACAACACATATAATAGTTATGTTGCATTGTTTACTGATTAACAAATTCGCGTTTGTCATGAAATGTTCTACTTATACAGTCGATTTATTCACTTCTGAAGGTGTACATTATGGGGTATTCTCCATTGCATTTGCCCAGGTGTAATGTGTGCCAGTGTAACGAGGGATGGCAGACTGTAAACTCACGTATGGGTGACAAGGGCATTCTCATCCTGATACCCAGGCTCTTGTCATGAATATTCCCATCTTGTGCTTTCTTTCGTTCCTGCAAGTTTTACTATTATTATTGGACGCATTATGTAGAGGAAGTAATGTGTTTTATTTTATGTCTATATGAAAGGAAGGGCCGGTAAAGCCTTGAATGAAACTGAGAGTGTTGATGCTTTGGGTAGCTCGGTTCAGACAAGGTTAAGGAGCAGGGAACATTAATGTAGCGGCGACTGTAGAGTGTGTAACTTTGAAGATGGTTTAAGAATACAGAAAGCTTGGTAAAAACTTAGTCTTTCAGTAGCATTCATTATTTGCTCTGTTGTGCTTGCAGTTCGTAAGATTGCTTATTTTTACTTACATACAGCCTGTCATAAGATGCATTCAGAAGGAAAGGATGTTGCTGACAAAGTCGAATGCTTTTTGAAAGTTTGGCTCGAATGTGCTTATCCAGCTGCTTCTACTACTTCGAGGTTGGAGTGCACCTTATAAACAGCAGCACAGACAACCGCTTTTACTCTTTGAGCCAAAGCACTTCCAGCGGAACTAATGATTTGACCGTCGACTGCTGATGCGCGGAATATCAATGGCGTCGTGCAGCTACGTAACTCAGGAATCGCGTGGCGAGCATTTGAAGCAGAAGAAGCCTGGCGTTAGCCCGATCTCACTAAGCCCGAAAGCTTGACACAGTGTGAGAACTACGGTGACTATTGAAATTTCACTACTTGATATCATTTTCACTTAAAAGTACATTAAAGTACTACCACTAAACATGGGGACACGTGGGGGCTTTGGTGGCGATTAGGTAGCCGATCCAGAATTGACACCCTCCCCTGTCCAGGTATGGTTTCTGCCTCAAAGACCCCATCCAGAATGAATTCCTATCTCCCTTACCCCGTAGAATTGCTTGTGCCTCCGTCCAGGGACTTGTCCTGCTTCCAGCAAGATGACACTTCACCGCCGGGCCTTAAAATTCCTGGATGGAAATAATTTATTGCAGCAATTACTGTGATAACAAGCATTACCACCAACCCCCAAATCCTGTCCTTCCATTTTCTCTCCACACAGCAATGCATACAATGCCAAGCTCTGTATTAAATGCTTATACCCAGCAGCCAACCTTGGGAGCTACAGATTTTTTCCAAGACTATTTAAGGAACATTTAGAAAAATCTTGAAGGTATCCCCATGTTAAATTAATTCCATCCATTTATCTATCAGGGGTCCGCCAAGTCCCAGAATCATACAACACAAGGGAGGATCAATCCTGGATGAGCCAACTCATCCCACTACTGCTGTGCCATGGGTCCATACATATTTTAGTGGCTAAAGCAGTACACATTATTTAAATGTAGTTAATAATTTATCTGTAAAATGTAATATACATACTTTAATGCATTTCATTAAAAAATATCAAGTATACATCCCTAGTATTTAAACAGCTCACAGCTCAAGAAGATAGCTCTGAGAAAAAATTGACTTGAAGCTAGTCTTCATCATCATATATAAATTTGTGTATATACTTCACCAACCGAGATTCCTTCATTTCATTGTACAGTACAATGAGATTCAATATTCAAAATCCCTCTATAAATTTATTTTCACATATAAAATAGCAATAATAAAAACAATGGAAACATATACCATATAGAGAATAGTACAATGGCATAAAGTATAAGTGCAGATGAACATGGCTCATAATAAAATTAGGCTCCAGGTTGTGTAATATACAGTTGTAGATTTAATAGTGAGGTAATTGTAATTATAAGTTGAAACTGTTCTACTACAGACATTTGATAGACAAAAAGGTTATACCATAAATATAGCACAAAATACATTTTATCATAGTGAATATAAAATAACAGAGGTAAACTTTAAACAAAAGCTCAGAGAAGGATATAAGACTCAGACGCCACCAGATGCACATTGGACCAGGGTTCAAATTTGTTAACACTACAGTTTATACACAGAGTTATGTAAATGTCATTTCAAAACTGCAATATATGATAAATACCTAGAGGGCCTTGAGACCAAGCCTTTTATAGATGCAGGATTCACAACATACCAATTATTTCAAGCTTTTCAAATGTTTTCAATGCAGAAACTCGATTCAAGTGGAGTCTGCACAGAAATTCTTACCGATCATTACTCCAAAATGAAATTTGTATCCAATTTTTAAAATTATAAGTAAGCAAAGTGGACAGTTGTGCCGAAATGATCATAAGTCAATCATGCCGAAGACTTCAGTCAAAACAGATTTTAGTAAAAATGCAACAACTCAGGTATTTTGCATAACTGCTGAACTGTTTTTATGACATCAACTCAGTGAAATTTGCGACCACTTCACCTGCAAATTCCTTCAGTTGCTTAATGAAAACATGTTAGCGGGTTTTCTTCCAGGTACTGCCGTTTCAAATCTCCCAACTTTTCAATGGGATTGAATCAGGGCTTTCCTAGGCAGTCCATAAACATCAATTTCTTCTTTTGGGCCATTTCCTTGAGTGGATTTGCTAGTGTGCTTCAGATCATTATTGTACTGAAGGGTCCATTGGCATTTCAAATTCAACTTTTCGAATAGAGGCCTCACAATCTACTGAAGCATACTTTGATATAGAGGAGCCAGAAATTCACGAGTTGACCTGATGGGAAGTTACTTAGGCTGTAGGTGTAAAAGTAACCCCAAAAATAACATTTACAAAACATACTTCACAGATGGCTGAGGGTTCTTCTCCAAAACTGGTGTCTTAGGTTTATACTTGTCAACTTAGGAAAGTATATTTTATAAAACATCTAACTTTTGCAAAAGCTTCAAAGTTACTTAGTCATTAATGAGTTCAGACAAATTAAATCTATTAATCTGTACAAATATTGTACCTTGTAATTTTTAAATATTTACTTGAAGTTGCTTTTATTAGCTTATTTTAACCAATAAGGAATATTTTAAATCCTAACATTAATTTTAGTAATATTGTTTTTCTTTTTGCCTTTTCTGTGATGCCAAGTTTAGCAATTTAAATTTTTGTAATGTGATTTTAGAACAATCTAATTTGTTTGATACATGCACTGCATAATGTTTAATTATGTTTTTTTCTTGGAAAAACTCAATTTGATCGAAAAATTAGAAAAAGAATGTCAGGTACAGTAAATTAATAGGTACATTGATGCATTTTCCTCTCTAGAGACCATTTTGGTATTTATAAAATAAATTACCATTGCAAACATAAGCAAATTTTATATGATTTGTTAAAATCTGATGATCAAATGCTTTAACAATTTAAAAGGTCTGCGTTTAAGAACATTTGGCTGCCAGGGGTACACTACAGAAATAGAAACTGGGATACTCTTGCCCTCACTTGATGGACATTAACCTTCTGCATATGATTAATTGATTGATTGATTGATTCTGCACTTGGGGAAATAGGTGAAAATTTACGGCTCCAGAGGGAGTGTTCCCTCACCCTAGCAGCCGAAGGTTATCTCTCTTTTGTTGGTGGCTCATTTGCCTGAAAAATTAGTTATTTGTCTTCCTAGCCTATTTTACAGCCCGTAGTCAATTTCCTAAACCAGGTCTCTCTATGTTAATATTTCAGAGTTCAAACCACAACCAATACTCGCGTGAAGTATGAGAACCAAAAGCACAGTTATTTTACTAATCACCACTTTAATATAACAGATATGGTAGATAAATCAAGGGAATGTTATGAATAAAGAACCAATTGTTACCTTCCATATTCGCTTGCAAAGTAAAGTTCATGCATTATATATAGTACTTTTTAGAAATAATATGTTTCCATAGGCAGAATTGACATCCTCTGTGGAAGTAGTTTTATTATACAATTGAAGTTTTTTCCAGATAGTTGCCTATGCTTCTGCTCCCGAACAAATTTGGAATATTAAGTTAAAAGGCTTAAGCAGTAATCACCAGGGCCTCATGTATAAGCGGTCGATAGCGCTAGAAATATTCGCGTAAGAACTTTTCCGTTAAAATCGCGGTATAAAACCTACACTTAGCGTAAAAAATACGCACTTTTCCGCGGTACCTCATGCCCAGCAGCCGTGCATAGAGTTCTCCTTTCGGTTTGCAAACTAGAGGCACCCAGCATCAAAAGCAGTGCTACTGTTCTTGTGTGATTACTCATTATTTTTCATGTAGCGGCTTTATAAATACACAGGAAACTAACATATTGTTTGTGGTGTAATGCATCTGATTGTAGTGCTTCGTAACAATATAATGGTCAAGGGAACAACCATGATATTCCAAATACCTGCTACTCTCACTTCTTCTTTAACAACATTCTTCTTTCAGCTCCTCCCGTTAGGAGTTGCGTACAGCGGATCATCTTTTCCATATTACTCTCACTGCGACTGGAGTATTTATATCACTGTATCTGAGTGTGAATCACAGCAGCAGCTGATTGGAAGAATTATTGGTATACAGCTTTAAACACGCTGTCCTCAGCCAATGCAAAAGATGTTTTAAAGAAGAAACCTTTCCTGTATACGCACCTCGCGGTTCAGAAACAGTTTAATCCCAAGAACTTTAAATTCACTCAATCAATTGCTCCTTGTAGAACGGTTTGTACTTATAAGTGCAATCACCCCACTGTAAACTTGCACTACAGTTATAATATCTCACAACCTGTAGCCACTTTATAAAGCGTGTTTACATATGATGGCGATATCATTTTTAAGGTAAAATGCAGCAAAATATGTTTGTTAAATTATACACATAAAACTTTAACTTCATTTAAATAATCTATATTCTTCACTGGGAGTATTGAAGGATAGAATAATTAAACATGTACTCTAGAGATATTTCAATGTTCTTTAAAAGCGTTTTGAAGAATCGGCTAAACTTACAGATGGCTTAACTTCTATTACAGAGCTGATTGTGGCAGGCCGGTTACTTAGGGAAAGAAAAAGCAAAAGGACTCTTAAGGCATATATATATTGAATATAAAACAGAAGAAAATAACAACACAGCTAAAAGCGCTAGGCGACAAATTTCGACAAAGATAAATGCACTTGTCATGAGCACGAGGCTCATGAAACACATGTTTAATAATGTGCTTTAGCTCCTATCATCATGAAAATGATATCAAATATACATCTCAGTATTTTAGTTATTCAGAGCTGTAATATCCACAAATGTAATGGACTCTGTGTCCAGTTGGAGGAAGAGAGCCAGTTTAAGAAGCAAGTAGTGATTCACACACATAGATCACATACAGTAGAAGATCAAATACAAAACAAAGCATTTAGCGTGCTACTTTAATTACTGATGTAATTTTGAGAAACTGGTTAATTAAGCGATTTTAAGATGAAGTTTATAATGTTCTACTAAATGACAAAATAAACTACATTGATTAAAAGTGGAAAATTCGAGATTAAAGTTGACATTTTATTGCTTTTCCCCACCGTGTGCCTTTTTTCTCTGTACCTAATAAGCTTTCATATGACGCTCAGACAGTGGGCTTACAACTCTTCTTTTCCACGGCAACTTTGATATGTGACTTCTTTTTTATTTCCGGCGCACTGCTGATTTTGTGAATGTGAGCTTTTCAAGTTTCTCCAACACGCTATGTCACTTTCGATCAACTTCATTTTGTTGATTATACCCACGGTTTATTTGAACAAATAGTATGTTTTTCCTTTGCCTCCACTTGGTATTCGCTTAAATTCTTATATTTTCCCGTGCTTTTCCCATTGTCTTTTCACAGAAGGCTTAAGGGCTGATTTATATTGATTTGCATATTCAAATAGAGGCGTAATTCTGGGAGGATTTAGGTACGTAACATAATCTTGGCGTGCAATTAGTTTTCCAGCTGATCGGGTTTATGTAAGCGAGGAATAGCGTGGAAGTTGGAGTCGCAGCACAGATTCCTGCATCTGGATTTTCTGTCGTAAAAGCATTTAAAACTTTATTACTTGCGCCATATTTATAGTCTGAGTTCACCTTGCGGCGTATATGAGGCTAGAGGGGGGTTTCATGTGTAAGCATCTTGCGTGGGAGTCACACTAAAACATAGGCGTATGGACAAAAACAGAAACATGATTATGCGCTTCCCAGATGAATAAAACTGTGTGTTTGCCAAGGTTTACACTTCCCCTTTAAAATCCACCAGCAAAGTGAGAATTTAAACACACATGCCTTTTTTTCCCTACCCGACTCCTCCCAGAATTTTACATATCCATCCATCCATTTTTCCAACCAGCTGAATCCGAATATACAGGGTCGCGAGGGGTCTGCTGGAGCCAATCCCAGCCAACACAGGAGCACAAGGCAGGAACAATCCCCTGGGCAGGGTGCCAGCCCACCGCCCAGGACACACACAAACACACCCACACACACCAAAGCACACACTAAGGGACCAATTTGATCGCTGTCACTAACCTGCATGTCTTTGGTTGTGGGAGAAATAGAGCACTGGAGGAAATACATGAACCACGGGCAGAACATACAAACTCCGCAGGGAGGACCCAGAGAGCGGGCAGATTTTCCCTAACTGCGAGAGCAGCAAGCGCTACCACACTGTGCCACCCGTGCATACCATTTTACATATCTAGACCTGCGAAAATCAATATAAATATCCCCTTCCATTCAGTATTTTGTTAAAACTCAATGGCAAATGCACATGTAAACAAGGAGATTTTCAGCAAATGCCAAATTAGAGGTCCTACTCGTGAAGCTGAGGGTGAGGGGAAAAGCGTGCTTTTACGTGGTTTAAGAAAGAGTAATGGCATAGAGCAGCAAAGGACTGTGATGGAATGGCACTGGAAAGTTCAAGTTCAGAAAGTTACACAATTACCAAATAAAATGAGTGGTAGGATTTCAAGTCACCCCCACCCGTCACAGGTGTCATCACGGAAGTGTAAAAAAATAGCGACAATGAAGAATAAAAGAAGTCCGAAATGTTGACTTAAATCTGAAAATTTTTTCATTTTAATCTGGTGGTATATATTTTGTCATTAAAAAAGAGTAGAACATTGCCAACCTTCATCTGGAAATCAATGTTTTAATTTACTAGAATTTCTACTCAAATCCATACGTTACTAAAAACGCAGCATGTTAAATGGTTTTGCATTGTATGTGTGTGAATCACTATGTGCTTGTGTTCTTTTTCTCTTTTCACACACAGGGCATTAAAGGCAGGATGGCCACACAAGAATACATTACATTTATTATAGTACAGCTCTCTCAACATTTTAAAAATACTAATATGTACTTGATATCATTTCATAAAAGAAATGCGTGCAAAAGTGCTACTAAACATGTGGGGACACAGTGGGGCAGTGGTGCGATTAGGCGCTACGTCCGAAAAATTATTTCACTGCCTCCCTGTCAGGTATTGTTTTTCAATCCACCTCCAGAATAATTCTACCTCCACCCCCATCCTGAATTGCACCATTACCTCTCCCGTCCAGGGACTTCTCGCTTTGGCATAAAGATACTTTTCTGGGACACCGCGACCCTGCATGGGAAATAATTTATTGCAGCAGTACTGGCAGCCTTTCAAATGTACCAACCCCCAAATCCCTGTTCTTCCATGTTTTCTCAAAATAACAGATAAGCCACAATATAAGCTCTGTAAATGTATTACCCAACCGTAAAGCTTAAGTGCAGATTTTCCAGACTATCAAGGAACATTGAGAAAAATCTTAGTAATATATTGAATTATTCCATCCATTTATCAATCCAGGGTCCGCCAGTCCTACAGGATGCGCCTACAACACAAGGGAGGATCAATCCCTGGATAGGGAAGCCAGCTCATCACTACTACTGATAAACCGTGTGCACATGTGTTGAGTATTAACAGTACACATTATTTAAATATAGTTAATAATTTATCTTTAAAATGTAATATACTGTACATACTTTAATGCATTTCATCAAAATATCAAGTATACATCCTAGTATTCAAATGACTCACAGCTCAAAAGAAGATAGCCGTTAGAAAACAAAATTGACTTTAAGCTGGGTCTTCACATCATCTAGAATTTCAAGCTCTCTTCTGCGAAGATTCCTTCAAACATTTGTACAGTACAATGAGATTCAGTATTCAAATCCTCTATAAATTTATTTTCCTCTAAAATAACAATAATTAAAACAATAGAAACAAATACCATATAGAAAGAATAAGTACTATGGTACAACATGAAAGTATGGTGCAGATAGATTGCACATAGCTCCTTAAAATTAGCTCAGGTTGTGTAATATTACGGTTGTAGAGGTTAATAGTGGGAGTAATTGTAAGTTGAAACTGTTCTACTGGGAGCATTTGATAGGCCGAAAAGGTTATGCACCATAACTATAGCACTTCTCTTAGCGGGTTATATATAAAAGGATAAATACATTTATCATAGTGAATAATAAAATAACAAGCGTCAACTTAAAGGCAAGCTCAGGGAAGGATATAAGACTCAGACGCACCCAAAAGATTGCACATTGGACTAGGGTTCAAATTTTACCTCTTTTCGAGAGTTTTTACACAGAGTTATGTATTGTCATTTCAAAACTGCAATATATGATAAATACCTAGAGACAGCAGACAAGCACCTAGATGCAGGATTCCTGACATTACCAATTATTTCCAGCTTTTTAAAAGTTTTTAATGCAAACTCATGATTCAAATTAGAGTCAGCTGAAATTCTTTTTTGATCATTACTCCAAAATTAGTACAGCCATCCAATTTTTTAAAATATATATAAGAGAAGTAGCAAACAAGGACTGGACGGTTATTTAAAAATGATCATAAATTAAATCATACAAAGACTTCCAGTCCAAAGAGCAGATTTTACTAAAAGTGGCAACAACTCAAGAGTAGTTTTAAATTTAGCCAGACTAAGCTCATATTGGGCTGAGTGATCCCACGTGAGAGCACAGCTGAAGGTGAAATGGGGTTTTCTGCCTTTAAAGGATCAAGACTTATGTTTAGCGAAATCGCGCTGAATCAAAGCAGCTAAATAATCTCATGCTGATTTCCTTGGGTACTCCTGATACTTGGGCTTTGGTCCTCCCCGAAAGCTGCAGGCAACTTGGCCTCTAGGAAGAGAAGAAGAAAAATATTTAACTGAAGACTTACGTTCTGCATATGCAAGTTGTCTTTTGAAAAGAATATTACTATTTGCTTCTTTGGGTTTCTATAGTTTTTTCATTATTTTCACATTTCTTCGGACAGCGACAATACTTGGGCCTTTTTTGGTTTTATGTCATAACAATTGTTATTTAAAATTTATTTTAGGGTTTGCGGTATCCTGAATTGCAGACTTCTTAAAATTTAATAAAAATATTGGCACAAATTAATCAGGAAACCTTAAAAGAAAGTCATAATAAGCATTGGAAATTAGTGAAAATAATAATTAACTAATAAAATAATGCACACATTTAATTTTCTCCCACCGCAAATTTCCCTGTCCCACCCCACCCAACTACTTTTCATGCCACCCACGGCTGAAATAATTCTAGGAAGGGAACACTGTCATAGTAAGAATCTGGATATATTTGTATTTTAGAAAAACTGCATTAAAAGTAAAGATAGAGAAGAATGAATGTACTTGAAGCTGACTTTTGATCTAACTTGCGCCACAGCTGTTCATTACATATATTTTTCGATGATCAAATGGATCTGGCTGCCGTTGTTGGCTTCCTTCTGGCTTGTCAGCTCTGTTCTCTTCTCCTGATGTCTTACGTCTCTTCTTCTTCCCTCCCCTATGTGCGCTTTTCAGGCGAGGTGTACTTTTTAAAATATTTGTTTTATTTGTGGCTGTCCCAGAATCTACCTATGCAGTATCACTGGCCTTGTACCTTTACAAAGTGTCTCTGTACAAGACAGGTGGAGTCTTTGAGCTAGTCAACTTTATCTTCCCTAGCTGGCACTTCAAATGCTAAATTTATGTACAGCCTTTTGAAAAGAGTAAGTAAGTATACCTCCTTGGAGCTCTTAGCGTTTTTCACATATTTCAACATGCAAACAGTTTGATCTTCATACAGAGCTGTACCTACCGATAAAAGGTGATATACTTAGATAAACACAGAGAAAAATTGCAGCACGTTAAGTTATTTATTTATAGAAATAATATCTATAGATGTAATCATCCACTGTGGATCTGCTGGAGAAAAAGTAGCACACCCTTGATTTCCAAGAACTTGATATTGCGTAGTTGGGATGACTTCTTGTAGGCATTTTGCATAACTGCTCAACTGTTATTATGACATCAACTCAGTGAAATTTATGACCTACTTCACTTGCAAACTTCCTTTAGTTGTAAGATGTTTCAAGCTGGGTTTTCTTCCAGAGTACTACCCATTTCAAATGCTCCCACAACTTTCAATGGGATTCAAATCAGGGCTTTTTCCTAGGCCAGTCCATAACCATCAATTTCTTCTTTTGGAGCCATTCATGAGTGGATTTTGCTAGTATTAGCTTCAGATCATTATTGTACTGAAGTGTCCATTGGCGTTTCAAATTCAACTTTTCGAGATAATAGAGAGCCTCCTGTCCCTACTGAAGCATACTTTTGATATGAGGCCAGAATTCACGTTGATTTGATAAGTTACTTAGGCCTAATTCAATGTAACCCCAAACAATAACATTTCACAAACATCGTCACAGATAGCTTGAGATTCTTCTCCAAGGCTTTAGAATTCTTTGGTTTTATACTTATTCAACTTGAGGAAAGTATCTATATATATAATTCACTAAGGTAAGACAACCAGGAAAAGCACACGGAAGAGGCGTGGATTCACTAATCCATGCCCGACAAATTGTTAGAGACACACCTATAGGCGCGCGGGAAGGAGGAGCCCACCAACTCCAAGACCATTGGATCACGACGCTGACAACTCATGAGACCACACGCCCACCAACTTGGACCGCGACGACACAGAAAAACTGGCGTCATTTATGATACCAAGATCTGTCTTAGAGGCAACATGCAGTTCCGATACGCTGACTGTTCATAGAGGCATGTTTCTAGCGGTGAATGCGCCATATGCAGCGTGTAAAGCGGTTTCGCGAGGGTTATCCCCATGGGATCCAGCAAACATTCCTTTACAACTGAGGTTAAAACCTGGCCGAGTAAGCAGTCTTTAAAAGCGAGTTTCCGGTTCTGACTACGACTGCGTGCCCCACCGAAAACTTGTTTTGCGCCGCCCGCAACAATTACGCATCCGCGCGACAAGCATGCAGACCTTCCTGCTTTGTTTACCCACTCCCACCTCGCTACTACAGTAGTTTGGGTGTCTTGGTGGATTATATATAGAAGGCAGCCAAAACCGCACAGAGCAATGAAAAGTCTCGTGAGTCACAGATGATACATCTGGACTGTGCAAAAGCGACAACGACTTGAGTGGCGAGTTAGAGGTGGGCACATGAGCACAGGCACTGCATACTGGGTCGAAATCAGCGTTAGCATGGCCCGAGGAGGCGGGTGGATGTCCTTCTCCTCTCACTCCTGTTCCACTCTCCAGCCACAGGGGCTGATTGTGTGTTGGTTCAAATTGCATTGGTTAAAACCCAATGAAGGAACCAGTCTTTAAAATCAAATGGCCTGTGCCTCCTGTTTTTTGTATTACGTCTCACCTGCTACACCAATGCAGGCCCACAGGGGGCAACCAACGAGGGTAACCAGAGTCCTTTGGGTTCCAGAGTATGGATTTACAAAGCTGAAACTTAAAGGAGGGTGGCCCAGGAAGGGGGCACTACCAGGTGTGGCCCTTTAAACTACATTTTGACTCAACACAGGAAACTCACTGGCGTACGAGAGGTTGACAGATGTGTCTTTCTACCAGCTTCTGTATGGGTGGTGGTGCATAGCAGTTTGTAGTTGGTGGGCTTGATTTGGCTAGTTATTTCCGAAAGCGAGCGAGACTCCATACCTGCCAAATAGTTGACCAACAATTTGAAACGTCAAATTCTTAGAGACAAGTGGCTTTCAACCCACGTGAGATTAACATTAGCTGGAATACAACCGGTACTGCTTGTATCCGGTACTGCGTAAACCACACAGACCAGATCCAGCATTAGTAATACCGGTGGCGTGGGCGTCGTAAGCCGTTAGACTACATTAAATTGATGGAGACGTGGCTTACCATTGTTCTGAGCGAAATTCCCCGATGCGTGATGCGGGTGTAAGCCTGCGGTACGTCCCTTTGTAAACCCCCACCCCATGAGTGGGGTGATTCGGTGGATTATATATAAAAGCAGCTGGAACCGCCAAAGAACAATGAAAAATCAGCGTGGAAACCGACTGAGGCGGTGTTTGGAAAATTAACAGTCCAGCGTGACTCCACGGAGTGCGTGTGGACTGGCACAGGCGAAGGCTGGGTAGGGAGTTGGGGGCGGGCACATGGCGGGACGTGGTACTGTGAGCGGCTGACAGCCGATCTTCACTTTTGGAAGGGAGAAGTAGCGGCCAGCGCTCCTCAGGACTTCAGTCAGGACAATTGTATATTCGGTTAAGTAGCGTGCATTGTTGCAATGTTACACTTTTCTTGGTGGTTTATTAAATTCTAGGATTTTCAAATGTTTCTTTTTTCCTCTGTGCTTAAAATGATTTAAAAGCAGCCTGATTATGCGGCATATGCTCTGGCCTTGGGTTGGTATTCAATATTTTATGAACATCTAACTGCTTTCAAGAGAGGTTACTTTGTCATTAACAGTCCAGACAAGTTAAATCTATTAAACATACAAATATTGTAGCTTGTAATTTTTAAATGTTGCTTTTAATTGGGTTTTATTGACTTGTTTTTACCAAAAAGGAATATTATAAATACTAAATTTTCAGTAGCTATTACATTTGTCGTTTTGCCTTTTTCTGTGATGCCAAATTTAGCAATTTAGAATTTATTGTAATGTATTATTTTAGAACAAACATAATTTATTTTTGAGAGATGTAATGCTGCATAATGTTAGTATGTTTTTCTTAGGAATTTCAGCTAAATATAATCAGACCTGGAAAGGATATGTCAGGTACATTAAATTAATACTTTATTTTACTGATGCATTTTTCACCTCTCTTGTGAAGACCGGTAGGTATTTTACCGACAATTACCATTGCAAACATAACCAAATTTTATATGATTTGTTCAAATCTGATGATTAAAAGCTTCGCTGGTATGTATGTAGTTTCGACATTTGGCTTACTTAGGGGTACTACCAGAAATAGGAATTGGGATACTCTTGCCTCTGAGTAGGCATGAACCTTCTACGCGCCGGTGCTGAGATTATTGATTCTGCACTGGGAAAATACAGGGTGAAGATTTTGGCTTAGGAGTGGCCCTCTACTAACGGCGGAGGATTGTGTACATTTGGTGGGCTCATTTGCATGAAAAGAGTAGTTATCACAATCATCTAGCCTGCACACAGCCGTAGCTAAGTCAATTTCCTAAACCCGGAATATACTCTATTGAAAATTTCAAGAGTTCAAAAACTTACCGTACTCATGTAGAGTGGCGATTGGTAGTTATTTACTAATCATCCACTTCAATATAGCAGAATGCTTGGCAGGGTGAGCAGTGTTATATGAATAAAAAGAACAATTGTTACCTTCCTCCTATTTCATACAAAATGGTGGTATATATATGGGCACTATTGAATAATATGTTTCCATGGTATTAGGTGACATCCTTTCGAGGTAGTTAATTATAAAATTAAGTTTTCCAGATAGTTGCCTATAAAACATGGAACGTTGGAATACTAAGTTGAGGCTGTAGTAATCACCAGGGGCTTCATGTATAGCGATGCATAGAATTCACGCACTACTTGCAGGAAAAACATAGTTATCTGGACAAAAACAGAAATATCTTTGTATACAAAATTCAGATGAATAAACATAGGTTTGCCAAGTTCCACAAGTCCCAACAAACGCGAAATTTAATGCATGCCTTATAGCCCCTCCCAAAATCCTCCCACAATTTTATATATATAAATATGAAAATCAAGCTATAAAATAATGTAACCACTTCCTTCAACATTTTATTTAAAAGTCAACGGCAAATGCACGTACTAAACAAGGGTACTAGCAAATGCCAAGTGGAGGTCCCCTCAGTGAAGCTGAGGTGAAAAACATACTTTTGGTGGCTTAGGCGGTGGCATGAGCAACAAAGGAAGCGATGGAGCGTGAAATGAAAGGATAGATTCAGAAGAGTTTTTACAGTACTGAAATAAAATGAAGTGGTGGACGACAAAAGTGAACTACCGTCTTGGGTATCATCGAGTGCTAAAAATAAAAAAATAGCGATAGTAGAAGGTGAAATATGACTTAAATCCTGAGAATTTTCACTTTAATCTGGTGGTATATTTTGTAATCAAAAGGTAGGATATTGTAGCACTTCATCTTAAAATCAATGTTTAATTTACTAGAATTTCTCAAATTCCATGGTAACTAAAGCAACACGTTAAATACTTTTGTGACGCTTGTATTTGTGAATCCTGTATGCATTCTTAAAGTATCTTTCTCTTTCACATAGGGAGAGTAAAAGGCACGGATTGCAGAACCATTGCATTTGTGCATAATACGAAAGCTGTTTCAGCATTTTTAAAAAATACTAATATTTATACTTGAGTATCATTTTTCATGTAAGAAATGCATTAAAATCGTACTAAACATGGGGACACAGTGGGGCAGTGAAGGTGGGTGGCGCCCCATCCAAGTGTTCCTGCCTCCTGTCAAATTATTGTTTCTGCCTCAAACCCCATCCAGGCCAACACCACCTCCCACCCCATCAAAGAATTACTTTCGTGCCTCTCATGTCAGGGACTTGTCCCTGCTTCCAGCAAGATTTTTCTGGGACTCCACGAGACCCTGGATGAAATAATTTATTACCTTGATACTAGCCCCAAATCCTGTCCTTCAACATTCTCTACACTTAACCAATGATACATACAGTATAAGCTCTGTATTAAATGTATACAGCGTAGCTTAGAATGCAGATTTTTCAAGACTGTTAGGAACATTGAAAATCTTGGTAATACATGTTAGATTATTTCCATCCCATTTATATATCAGGGTTGGCAGTCCACGGAAGCATACAACACAAGGAGGATCAATCCCTGGATAGGGCTGGCTCCATCCCACTTCTTTCTTTGTGCTACCGTGTCGCACATGTTTTAATTATTAACAGTACACATTATTTTAATGGTTGTCAATTTATGTGTAAAATGTAATATACATGCACAATACATTTCATCAAAAAATATCAAGTATACATCCTAGTATTCAAACAGTTTACAGCTCCAAGAAGATAGCTCTTAGAAAGCAAAGTGACTTCGAGCTAGTACTTCATTATCTATAAATATCGCTCTCTTCACCAATGCTTTTCTGCATTCTTTGCCGATCATTACCAAAAATGGTAGCTCTCAATTTTAAAAATTTAAGAAAGTATGACAAGAATGGACAGTTGTGCCAAAAATTATCATAAGTCAATCATACAAAGACTTCCAGTCAAAATAGATTTCACTAAAAGAAATAGCGGCAACAATTAGTTTCCAAATTTAGCCAAAGACTAGTTTACATATTGGGCTAGTAGTCCCATTAGGCACAACTGAAGGTGAAAGGGGGTTTCTGCCCCTTAAAGGATCAAGACTTTATTGTTTTAGAAATTCGCGCATAGATCAAAACACGCTAAATAATGTAGATTGCTGATGATATCATTAGATACCGAATGCGGTTTGGATTATCACGAAGCTGCAGGCAACAGCCCTAGGAAGAAAAGAAAAAATATTTAACTGAGACACCTTCTGCATATGCAAGTTGGCTTTGAAGAATATTTTTATTATTTCTTTTTCATTAGGTTTCCCCATACTTTTTTTTCATTATTTTCTTTTCTTTCTGACAGAGTGACAATACTTGGGACTCTTGGTTTATGTCATAACAGTTATTTTAAAATTTATTTTAGCATTTTTTGAGTATTCTGGATTGCAAACTTCTTAAATTTAATAAAAATATGTGGCACGAGTATTAAACCACTTAAAAAAGTCATAATAAGCGTTGGAAATAATAATTGTGTGTAATTAATTATAATAATAATTATTAATAATTAATAAAAATAATGCACATTTAATTTTTCTCACCACCAATTTCCATGTCCCACTTAGCATGACTACTTTTCATGCCACCCGGCTGGAATAAAATTTTTAGGGAACCATGTCATAGTAAGGAATCTGGATATATTTTTTGTATTTAGAAAAAGCTTTGAGAAAAATCACAAAGATGAGGAAGGATGAATATACTTGAAATGACTTGTGATCTAGCACTCACAGCTGTTCATTATATATTTTTTCTGATGATCACATGGGGAAATGGCTACTTGCGTTGTTGGCGCCCTCTTCTGGCGTTGCTCTGTTCTCTTCTCCTGATGTCATCATCTCTTCTTCTTCCCCTCCCTCCCTATTGTTGCTTTTCAGGCCGAGGCATATTTTTCTATAAGTTATCAGGTTTTACAACACATGGTATTTGCATGCACCGGGTGGCTGGCTTATCCAATATGATGGAGGAATTTAAATCCTCTTTTCCCCCCAAGTAATAAAGTTGTTTGATGTTGTATGAGGGTATACGGCATGTCTTTCCGCTTAAGATTGCTGGCAAATTGCTCTCCCAGTGTCCATCAAAAAGTAATCAATAGCCTGTTTCAGCAAATCTTCCTTTCCAAGTTACATAAAACCAATTTGTAGCAGTATATTGTGAACAGCTATTTATAAAAAGTGAGGTATAAAGGGAGGAAGATATGCTTTTGATATTATAGCTACCATACACAGAATTGTACTACATCTAGAATTCTAAATACTTGTTGGGAGTGGAACAAATTGTAATAAAATAGAGAATAATTTAGCCAGATTTTATACACCATAACAGAAGCTAAGTATTATTTATTGTTTGTATACCTGTACCATGTAAGTCAGTGGCAACTGAAGTAATGTTGAAGTAGTATATAATTTACAGGATATTTGTTCTTTTAGATATAGAGTACCAGGTTAAATAAGAGGCCTTTATAAATTCCACTCTTGCAGTCTTCAGTCAGGTTTGTTAGAATATTGAAACACAGCTAGGGCACTTTAACCCTTAAAACACGCTATACTGTTTTGTTTATGCCAAATATCAAGCTTTAATTAAACTCCAATCTCAAAATGAAGCTACTTTCTTCCATTAGAACCAAGAGGGAGAATTGGAAACTGCTACATCAAAGCAGAGGTTGAAGTACCCAGAGGCGCATGTAAAACAGCTAATGGATGTGTGAGTCAGGATATAGCTTATTTTTACTCTTGTAATTCTAACAAGGTTTGAAGCCTGGATTTATTTAAAAATATTTTGCAATTTCATTGGTTTTTATAATATTGGTTATTAATTCTAATACATTTGAAATTTCTAATCATCTTAACTGAAAAGCTTGCTTTGAAAAATCCACGCTATTGTTTCCGGTAATAGCTTTTTTAAAACAGAGTTTGCAAGGAGCTGGAGTGAGCGAAGCTTGGTTTCACCCGCAGATTACTAAGCTGTTACATGGACAAGCTTTCCCGATAATGGCACTGTAAAGTACACAATTTGATATAACATTTAGATGCTTTTAACTGGTTTTAATTTAGAGTGAATTATCAAAGAGTTACTATAGGTGCTACAAATATGGATGAAAGACATATAATTACCTACCAAGAGCTAAGATAGGCACTGAAATCTGCAATCTAACCTGCAAACCTATTTAGGAGCAGCGCTTTACATAGCTTAGTGCACAAGACTTCTACTATAACTTACTGTCAGAGGAAACCAGCTTTTCTGAGAGCAGTAATACACATTTAACAATGAAACTTTGTAGCAGTTTGTCATTTTGTATTTTGATGTGTCAGTTGGGGCTGAGCCAATGTTAAGCGATACCGTCCATGTAAAATAGATGTGTGTTGATTGGCTCCAGTATTTAAATTTTCTCAAGCTGTGTATGTTGTTGATTTTCAAGGTTTATTGTTATGTGTTGATTACATAGCACAATGAAATTCTTACTTCCATGTATCTTTTCAGAGACAATTATATATAAAAGTACTATACAATATACAAAATAGTATTTGCAAGTATATATACATAAGCACACACTTGTTTTAAATATTTGTTCTTGTTATTGACTGTCCCGAATCTACTTATATGTACTTAAGTATCCTTGGCTGTACCTTTACAAAAGTGTCTGCACAAGACAGGTAGAGGTCTTCAATTAGTGCTTAATCTTCCTAAGGCAGTAGAAGCCGTCACGTACAGTCAAATTTTGAAAATAGTGAACACCCCATGGAAACTCTTGGCGTTTTCTACATTTACCCACGAGTTATTTATTTAACAAGAAATATCTGTAGATGTAGTATCTACCGTTAGGATCTGCTAAGGGAGAAAAATATGCGCCTTGATTTCAGAACTTGATATTACCCCAATTAGTAGGATGACTTCTTGTAGGTATTTTGCGCGCTACTCAGCTGTTTTTTATGACATCAACTCAGTTAAATTTTTGACCACTTCACCTGCAAAAAATTCCTTTAGTTGTAAGATGTTAAGCGGAGTTTTCCAGGTACACGAACACAAATGCTCCCACAACTTTCAGTAGGTTCAAATCAAGGGCTTTCCCTAAGGCCAAGTCCCATAACTATCAATTTGTTCTTTTTGGGCCATTCCTTGAGTGGATTTGCTAGTGTGCTTCAGATCATTGTACTGGAAGGGTCCATTGGCATTTCAAATTTCAACTTTTGAGATAGAAGGAAAGCTCACAATCTACTGAAGCATATTTATTTTTGATATGAGGCTGGGAATCCACAGTTGATTTGATGAAGTTGCTTGGGCCTGAGTCAGCAAAAGTAACCCCAAACAATAACATTTCACAAACATCCTTCACAGATGGCGGTTCTTCTCAAAACTGGGTGTCTTCAGTTTATACTTGCTTCAACCCGGAGAGAAGTATATTTTATAAACATTTAACTGTTTCAAAGTTACTTTGTCATTAACAATTCCCAGACAAGTTAAATCTATTAAACTATTACCTGGAAATATTACAGCAGCTTGTAATTTTTTAAAATGTTGCAATTGCTTTTGTGACTTGTTTTTGCAAAAGGAATATTATAAATCTAACATAGATTTTTCAGTAATACTTATTTAATGGATTTGCCTTTTTCACCTTGATGCAAATTTAGCAATTTAAATTTATTTTGTAATGTATGATTTTAGAACAAACCTAAAATTTATTTTGAGACATGTACTGCATAATGTTTAATTATATTTTTCTTAGGATCAAGTTAACGTCCATTACCCTGGAAAGGAAGCGTCAGGTACAGTATATTAATACTTTATTTTATTGATGCATTTTTTCCTCTCTAAGAAGACCATTTTGATATTTATAAAATAAACTAGCAAAATATCAGCTTACTTAGCCCGGTGAAATACTACTGATAAAACTTTATTTAAGAAGAAAATTAAACCTTTTTAAACTGAGGAAAATATGCCAATAATTATTTATTGGGATCTCTTTGTATACCACAGTGTGAGTTAGGCCCTCGATTTGTAATATGACCAAGCACAATGCTGAGCTTACTCTTGAATATGCAACTTACATAGTTGGCCATGTGAGACAGTAATCTTTGTTTCAAATCTCACAGCTTGGATTGCTGCTGTCATAATCAGTTTGAGTTTCATGGTTTGTTTCAATTATGGCGGTATTTGCAGGACATGTTGAAGTGACATTGGGCATCTCTCAAGCGTTGTGAGCGTATACAACCAGTTTCATCGATAAATTCATCTAAGCTTTTGAGAGCTTAAACATTCATAAACATCAGGTATACACTGTAAATCGTCACCACCTGTGAATCTAAAGATGTTTTAAAGGCATTGGCGGTTGTCAAAAGGTGTAAAATGTTAGCCATTTGGTACACTTAGAAGCGACAACCCGAACAGAACAGATTCAGCAGCAGCCATCCAACTCCACATACAGAATCATAGGTGAAGAAGGGGCTTAAGCATTTCACTCTTAAAGATGCTCCTGTGTAGTATAATTATCTCCTGTACCATCATCAGTCCACACTTTAGACCTCTCCCAGTTATTCAATACATAAGACCCAATGTTCCCTCCGGATATCAAGAGTGAGGCTGATATGGCCGTGCAATATGTAACAAAGAGAATGGAAAGGTAGGTGCCATCTCAAGACATTGGAAGCACTTTCGGTAGCAAGTGACAACAGTTCTTTGATCGATGGTGATCTCGTTAGACATGGTAATGTGGGGATGCGGTTGGAATGATAAAGGGAAATGGGTACCTGCCTGAGCAATGTGTAAAAATAAGTCCTAAAATACCTACACAATAACTATAATCTTAATAAGCGAACAATAAAACAGCAGAAGCCCGTGGATTGAATAAAAAGGCTGTAGTTATCAGTAGGGGAGGCGGCGTGAATCCGTGGGTAGGAAGCCATTCGCAGCACTTCACATGTGATTTTGGGTACATAAAATAAAACTGTATTGTATTGTATTGTATTGAAGCAAAGGAAGGGAATGTAGAGCGGGCGGCGAGGGCCGGTCTTATATAGGCAGGCAGCCAACAACATTTGAGAGCGTTGGGATGGGGACCGCGCTGCCTCACCTGATGATGACCAGGCTGTAGGCTATGAGATGTGTATATATATGTAAATGGGGAAGTAGGATTCAGTTAGCGTTGGGAACCCGTGTACCAAATTTCTTAAAGTGGGCCCATAAGTAACAAGACTGTTAGAAAAGTTCTTCAATATAGCGTCCGACAGTGGCATCATACCACTGAAATAAAATCACATTACATTGGTTTTGGTTAGGCGCGGGAAGCTGCCTACCACTAAATTTACGTGAAGAAGATGGGGCCAGCCAACTACCTACCGCGGGGAAGTTGCAGAATTAGTAGCGTTAGGTGGAATACTCAATATGGCAGCCGACAGTGGTGTCATACCATCGAAATAAGTATGTACATCGGTTTCGTTGCAAGCCTTAGGGAAGATGGGGTTGTAAATAATAAGTTCAACATAGGCCGGATGTTGTATGCGGCCGTTCTCGACGTTATGACGTGCGATGTAGAATTTCAATGAAACCTGCTTAACTTTTGTAAGTAAGCTGTAAAGGGAATACACCTGCCAAATGCTTCAAGCCTTCTACCTACTGCGGGGAAGTTGGAGAATTAGTGATGAAGGTCAGTGGTGAGTGGAGTGAGTAAGTGGGTGGAGTGAGTCAGGGGCTTTGCAGCACATTGAAGTATAGATTAGCTTTGCGACATGTAATTTTATATGGGTTTGTTCCGATACGATTAAAAGCTTCCAGCAATTTAAATATGTAGTTCAGAACGTTTTTGGCTGCCAGGTACTACCAGGAAATAGGAATTGGGATACTCTTGCCCACTCATGATGGGTGTAGCCTTACAGTGTATAAAGGCGAGAAGTCAGGCAGGTAAGGCAGCGTGTCAAAATCTCAGTCAAAAAGTTAGTTTTAAAATATTTATTTGAAAGTTAAAGCAAATAATCACACAAGAATAAAAGAAAAATAGTTACATACATAGAATAAAGGCATAAAAAGAAAAATGTATCTTACCTATAAACTTGGCTTTTGTTGGACTTAGCATTTGACAATTGACAATTCTATTTACGACAGGCTAGAAAACGCTGCTTACAGGCCCCGTGCTTGTCAGTTCTTATTTATCAAATCGATCTCCAGTATGTGTACAAATGTGCAGACAGTACTCCATCATTATACACAGAAGTTCAATATGTGCAGGGCTCAGTACTGGGACCTTTACTGTTTTCACTTTACATGCTTCCACTGGGATCTCTCATTAGGAAACATAATGTTAATTTTCACTCAGTATGCAGATGACACCCAGTTATACCTTTCATTTAAATCAAATGAAGTCTCCGATGTTGTCTTTAATTAGTTGTGTTAGTGAATTAAAGGAATGGATGAATGAGAACTACTTGTCTTTAAATACAGATAAAACAGAGATGTTAATTGTTGAGGGAATGACGCTGATCACAGCAATATTTTGTCGCCATTTAAACCAGTTGGAATCCCAATTAATTTTACTGAATCAGCCCGCAATCTAGGAGTTATCTTTGACTCTAGCATGTCATTTAAAGCGATATTACAAAGTCGTCCAAAACATGTTTTTTCCATCTTAAAAATGTTAGGAAATTAAGGCGCTTTCTAAATAAACAGGATTGTGAGAAATTAATTCATGCATTTATCTCTAGTAGGATTGACTACTGCAATGCGTGTTCACTGGCTGTTCAAACTGTTCTCTATACAGCCTCCAGTTAATCCAAAATGCTGCAAGAATTATTACAAGAACAAGAAAATATGAACACATAACTCCCAGTTCTTAAATCTTTACACTGGCTCCCAGTTAAGTTTAGGGCAGATTTCAAAATCCTCCTTTAACATATAAAGCATTAAATGGCCAAGGTCCGCTTACTTGTCTGAACTTATCATGACTTACAAACCTGAGCGCACATTAAGATCTCAAGATGCCGGTCTGCTTAGGATTCCAAGGATTAATAAAATAACAGTGGAGGTCGAGCTTTTAGTTACAGGGCCCCTAAACTGTGGAAAGGTCTTCCTGCTTCCATAAGAGATGCCCCTTCAGTCTCAGCCTTTAAATCCCGCTGAAGACTCACTACTTCAGTTTAGCATATCCTGACTAGAGCTGCTGATTAACTGTACAGACTGCATCTCTGTTGTTAGTCATTAGCACTATAAACATAAGTAACATGATAATTATATTTGAATACTAACCCTCACCTATTCTGTTTCTTTTTCTCGGTACTCCAAATGTGGCACTGGTGCCACGCCCACCTGCCAAGTTGTTTGCCTGCCTATGGTAAAGTCATCCCTGATGGAGGATCACAGGAATCATGGGAAAGAGGGTCCTTTCATCGGAGCAACGTTTCAGCGTGGCATGGCCAAATGGGGAGGCAGCTAGATGGATGAGGTCTCCAGGACTTCTAAAAATATCCAAACCTAATTATGTCATATCATCTACTGTTAAACCGCATTTCTAAAATTTTTATTATTATGCTGTCTTAAGGAATTGTTCTGTTCTGTGTATTGTATTGTATTGACCCTCTACTTTGACACCCACTGCACGCTCCAACCTACCTGGAAAGGGTCTCTTGAACTGCCTTTCCAGGTTTCTTCCATTTTCCCTACAAGGTTTTATTGGGAGTTTTTCCTTGTTTCTCAGAGAGTCAAGGCTGGGGGCTGTCAAAGGCAGGGCCTGTTAAAGCCCATTGCACTTCCTGTGTGATTTTATACAAAATAAACTGTATTGTATTGTATTGTATCCAGTATTTTGACGAAGTTCTGCTAACAAAATAATTACGCCCATAGTGTCTATGCTCTTGTGAAGGTGTCTGATTAAGAGTGTAGATATGAGTTATGAACAATGAGGGTGCTTTTCCTGGATAGTTGATTTGTTGAGTCTTCCTCCACTTTAATATTTCTTCTGTAGAACTGGATCCAGTTTAAGATTTACTGTTTTCTTTA
>NW_024379993.1:0-8046 GCF_016835505.1 Polypterus senegalus
ACTTAATGAAATGTTTAACTTCAGTCTTTCCTCAGCCTAGTTGCTCTTCTGTAGATTTCTCTGAATGTTCTTTAGTGCTGCTAAATCTATTTTTGCAGTAGGAACTCCTGTTCTTGACATTTTAAGCTCTGAAGCCTTTTTTTTCTGAAGGGGATCAGGAGAATGGAACATAGTTATGAGTTTGTGCCAGGTTCGTAGCCAAAGAATGCAAAATGAAATTCAAAAGTCAAAAGAAATAAGGAAATTTGACTAGCAAGGAAGAATTTTTTACCAGGATTAGCGTCAAAAACCACAATACTGTTTTTATCCAATCCTTGAAAGCTGAAGACGCAAGTGCCACTCTATAAGCAGTGTTTTCATCGATGACACATTTGAGCATAAATAGGTGGTTCTGGGATAGATTTCTATGGAAACAGCTGACACAATCACTCCCAACTTGACGTTGCTCATAAGAAAAACAAAATATGGCACCACAGCCAGATGGTAAATATTTTGAACTTTTCATTACACCACAAAATGAAAAATGGCTGTCTGTCTGAAGAGAGTGATAAAACCTTTGGAATCAACAACCAGTCATGTGATGATGACGACTATAAGTCCAGAGGTCCAGGCAGTCCCAAACCTGTGATGTGACACAAAGTTTACTTTCTGGTGTCTTCAATCATATTACCTGCTGTCTCACTAATGTTCATCTCTGAGGCTACAGTGACTGAAGAAGATCACTCAAACAATGTCTCTCTTGGCATGACTAATCTATCCATTTTGTGTACCAGAACCAATAATGACATTAGTTTAATTTAAATATTTTATAAAGCTGTACAAAGAGAATTGTAAGTATATTATCACATTTACAAAAGATCTACACTAACATTATTTTCAATGCAAAAAGATATGAAGCATTTGAGAACCAAACAGCAGTACACTCATTGAATCAAGCATTCACTTTATATCCAGAATAAAACTTAACCTATCATTTATACATTGAAACGTTCTGGTATAAGTTTTCTTAGGGCAATTTAATTGTAGTTTCTTGGATTGCAATTTAACAAACGCCAAGCTGCTTCACATGTAATATGAAATTATCAAACAGCACTATATGAACTGAGCATTCTTTTTACTTCCCATGAAATCAAGAAGACTGTTTTGGATAGAAGCCACTATGCTGGGAATGTCAATGTTCTCACACATGATGACAGTTAGCTTTAGGCATGACATTTTAGAAACGATTACTCAGTGATAATGATGTAAACATATTTGACTCAATTGTTTGAAGTAAACCTATAGTTACATTTATATTTACATACAAATGCATTGAATATCATTCAGTTAAATTACTGAAGACCACAATTCATTTTGATTCTAAGTGTACATTATTGTATGTGGCCAGATGAAAGCCAAAGCTGTATTGCAGTTAGTGGACAGATATGTTTGGTTTCCATTTATGTTAATCAGTCTAAAATTGCTTTGCTTTCCTGTCTGTTAAGAAAAATCTTTGTCTTTATTTGTACTCAATATGTATTTAGTAATTTGTAAAATTTATACATCCATTTCACCTGAGAATTTGTCACAGTGTTTCCTGCTCTCAGTGAAGAGCGCTATACAAAAACAAACTGAATTAAAAAAAAAAAAGACTGCATAGATATGTACATATTGTCACACACATGCGCTTTAGAGACAGCCAAAGGCCTCTGGTGATGATAGTTACCAGGGCTGGTGCTTTTGCTAATCCCTTTTATCTTCCTCCCTCTATAGAACAGAAGACTGGCAGCCATTCCACCTCTGATGTCACTTTCATTGCCCATTCTTCGGGACCTACCCCTTCCTGCATGGAAGTCATTTTCTAGCACTTAGGGCCTTTTGGGAGTTAGTTCTGTTTTGAACTTGCATCCAAAAGACATTTCGCAACTTTTACTTGTTGTTTTTGTTTTGTCAAGCCTTCAATTATACTGGGTTACCAAGGCGGCACCCCATCCCTTTCATGCCATTGTGTCTCCTTTGATATGTGTATATGTTACAAATGTGTCACAAAAAGAAGGGGCTGTAACTGGGAGATCCTTTTAAAAGTCAGTTGTCATTCGTTTGTAAAACTAATTATAGCACTGAAGCACTCCTTGTTGCTCCATAATGGAAAGCAAGAATGTGAGGGAAGCATATTAATGATGTCCTTCCTTCATCAGATCTGGTGTTCAAACTACTTCTATCTTTTCTATCTATCTATCTATCTATCTATCTATCTATACTATCTCATCTATCTCCATCTAAAGTCTCACAAAATGATAGTAAAGATCGCATTAGACTAAGAAACGGAAAATTATTACGGTGAAATAACAAAACAGCAAAGAGATTGAATATATTGTTTGGATTTAAACTTAACTCGGAGACTTGTAGATCGCCAATCTGTTGCCATCAGGAAAAGAGATGCCGATTTCAGTTACCGTTTTTACTGCCCTGCCTTGCACTGTTAGTTTGAACACAAATAACAATAACAAGTACACGCACAAGTAACTTTTCCAAACGCTCCCCAAAACACTCATCTGCTTTTGCTCCTGCACAGGTGAAAATAAAACCCTACTAAAGGAAAAACTTAAAAATCTCCCGCACAACTCCTTAGTAAGAAACAAAACAGAAAGATTTTAGGAGCAAAATGTATTTTTTTAATTAACCCTACCCCAAAGAATAAAAAACTCTAAGTTGTTTCTCTTCCATTTGAAAATATCAAATGTGTGGAGATTAAAATTCAATACTGTTTTCTTATTGAATATTCAGCTGAGATCATTAAAATTTATGTCAGATCTTTTTAGTAACCTTCAAATTTAGTCAGTTTTAGATGGACTCATATCCTGTTCTTGTTTATCCATCCATCCATTTTCTAACCCGCTGATCCAAACACAGGGTCACAGGGGTCTGCTGAGCCAATCCTAGCCAACACAGGGCACAAGGCAGGAACCAATCCTGGGCAGGGTGCCAACCCACCACAGGACATTTTTGTTTATCTTCTTGTAAATGTTTCCAGGTAGCAAATGGAGAGTAACATCTGCTCTCCCTTTAACTTTATTTACAATATACTGTACTGAGCCTTTCAGTCTAAGCAAAAGCAGATTAAGAGGACTGAAGTATTTAAAATTATGAAGGGGAATTAGGACAGTGGATAGAGTAATGAGTTCATCAAGAAAAATGGGGACACAGTGGGAAAATTGTTAGGAGTAAATTTATTTGGAAGTTTTTCTTCACACAGAGAACCATAGACACATAAAATCATTGTTACCAGGTAGACAGAATGACTTAAGGCACTTTCAGAACTTTACTTAGTGTTATTTTGGATAGGGACATAAGATTTGTTGGGCTGAATGGCCTTTTTTGTCCAGATTATTCTAAAAATGTTATAATAAACAAGTGCAGAAGAAAGATAATGCGTAGCTATAGAATCAAAATTGTACCAAGCCATGAGTACCAGTTAGAAGAATCAGAGTTTTGCCATTATATTGATTTGTTTAAAAGGCTGAGCAGGTTGTAAACACGATTCTCAAGAGCTATTTGAATGATCACCATATCTCTGTGTGTACAGTTCTTTAACTAGTTGAAAAGAATTGCAAATGTATTTTTTAAATTAAAAGTATAACAAATCATTTCCTGGACTATTTACCCATAGTTAAACCTGTAAAAAAAAACATACATATTTTAATTTAAAAATGTATTATTATGAGAATGAACAAATGGTTAACTCAAATCTGACAACAATCTCTGTCCAGACATGCTTTTATTTCTGGTGTAATGGTAATGCACCCGATGAAATATCTGTTTGCACTAAGGGAGTTTCATGCATAAATCGAGGCACCAAACAGAAACTGATTTCTTTTAAACCAAAATACCTTTTAGGAATTCTGGCATGGTGGTGCAGTGAGTAGCGCTGCTGCCTTGCAGTAAGGAGAACCAGGTTCACTTTCCGAGTCCTCCTGCAAAACATGTTCTCCCTGTTTGCGTGTGCCCCCGGGGTGCTCTGGTATCCTCCCACAGTCCAAAGACATGCAGGATAGGTGCATTGGTGATCCTAAATTGTACCTAGTGTGTGTGTGTGTGTGTGCCCTAAGGTGGCTGGCACCCTGCCGGGTTTGTTCCTACCTTGCGCCGTGGGATTGGCTCTGGCAGACCGCCATGATCCTGTGTTGGGATACAGTGGGTTGGACAATGACTGACCTTTTAGGAGTTTTTAAAAGTTAAAAAAATGAAAGGAAATATTTTAAATGCCCACATTACTTGTTGCTTGCTCCATTACAGGGTAAAGGCCAATTCTGGGACATTGTATATGACAGGAAACCAGATAATCCAAAGGAAAACCATGAGAACAAGAGTAGGACATGTAAGTCTATGCAGGCAGAGATCTGGATTAGCTTCAAAGAGGGATTTTGGAGATTTAAGGCAACAGCTCAAAGCATAGTTCCACAGAGGAACTCTAAAACTTTTTAAATTATGGCTCTGCTGCTGGTAAACATATAAGTTATGTTGATTTTTCCAGCTCAAGATATAAGACTATGGTTCTTAGACTGGGGTCTTTGACTACAATGAAGTGGTATTGTGGTTGTGCCCATTTTCACTTTAAATCAGCAGAGATGACATCTGAAAAAATGTACAAATGTTGAAAGCAGATTATGTTAGGGAAAAGGTTAAGAACTATTATTTTAAGCCATTAATATAATAGTTGTCCCCACATGTGCATGGGAGGCAGCTAAAGGGCTTGAGTGTGTTTAAAAATTTGAAGGGAATTAGTACAGTGGATCGAGACTTGTATTTTAAAATGAGGGTTTATCAAGAACAGGGGACACAGTTTGAAACTTGTTAAGGGTAAATTTCGCACAAAAATTAGGAAGTTTTTCTTTACACAAAAAACTTATAGACACTTGGAATAGCTACCAAGTAGTGTGGTAGACAGTAAGACGTTAGGACTTTCAAAACTCGACTTGATGTTTTCTTGAAGGAAACAAGTGGATAGGACTGGCAGAGCTTTGTTGGGCTGAATGGCCTGTTCTCGCCTAGATTGTTCTAACAAGTATGAATGCAAGGTGTTAGGACTTCAGTTTGACTCATTTTAGATTTATCCTCAGTCCCTTACCCTTAGTTGCTCCTTATGTTTAGGGTACGACTAACTAAACTAACACCATCAGGTGCTTTTGCCATCAGTAGTGTTTTTGTCATGAAAATTTGGTGGGCCACTGGACCCTAGCAGAGATAGGGTAAGAGAGACAGAGACAATGAGGCACTTAAAGAACAGAATTTATGAGATCTGTCACTGAAAATAAGAAAGAATTGGTCTTGGTACTGTGGAGCTGAAGTCGGAAAAACAATGAGAGTAAGGGCAATTCAATCAGACCGGATGTGGCAGAGTGCACTGACTCTTTTTCTCCCTTGCCTGTAGACCATTCACGGAGATCCCACCTGGACCTTTGACATCACTTCCAGGTCCGAGCCTATGAAAGAAGACCTTGCCGGGTCCAGCCCCCCATGATGTCACATCTGGGCTTGAGCCTATGGTTGAAGACCCTATGAGCGGACCCCTTTGACCTCACTTCCTGTCTTCCCTTTAAAAGCCTCCACCTTTTCCCTATTCCCTCAGTTCTGTTTGGACTCGGTTTTGTGCACATCAGTGCTGCAACTTCGCAGCCAGGATACCAAATATACGGGCAGCTGCCCCAAACCTTGTTATGACTCAGAGTGGAGTTTGTGACATGCATAATGACTTTCAGCAGTATCTTAGAGTTTAGCTGGGAAAGCAGAAATGGCTGGCATTTATACTTCTGCCACAACACTATGGAACATGTTTGCTTTAGTTGTATCAGGCACCCAACTGCTAAAGCTGCCTAGTAAAACATGACCCATCCAAAAACTATGCAGTTTTTTTCAAGCATTAATTTGTTTTAATTTGGCCGCTATTATATTTTGTGGTGAGTTATTTGCACTATAATTTTAGTCAGGCCGACGGCAGTTAGATAATCAGAGCTTATAGTTTTATATTAATTGTTGAGAACTTTTTGCGTGTCAGTCAATTTACCATTCATGGCAGTGAGCGGATTTGTCATGCAGTGATCAAATTAAGGGCTGAAATTTGTGTAATAATCTAAATGATAGGCATTTTTAAGGAAACCTATTGCTTTGTCAAGTGATTCAAATTGAAGTCAGCTGGCCTACTGTATTGTAAGTGTTTGATATGCAAGGAGCATGTAGAGGGTGTATTCCATGTTTAATCTCTTGCAGGCAAATACATTATGTGACCAACCACAACTACTCTAATACAATAAAAGAGTGTATTGCTGGTTTATGTTACTAACATGGCAAAGTTGAAACTGGAAATGGAAACCTTAAGACTACAGGAGATTGATCATTAGAGAGAATTTTCAAGATAGAGCAGAACAAGAATCCTAATTGCTTTAGTCAGAACTGGAAATTCTTATCATACAAAATCTTTAATTATTCCACAAGTCTTTCCTTTGTTTTAGGTAAAGCTCTAATAAGAACTTCACTGTAATCCTTTGCTCTTAAGTAACATGGCATGTCATTTTTTGCCTGGTACACTCCTGAAGGCATTCATAGCAATCACTGCTCCACCATCATTGGATGATGTTATTAAACACATAACATATAAAAATAATAATAAAATTAAAAATTATATGAAATAAAACATGAAAAACAGAAATGGAACAAAAAGATTTTTGCCAGAGTAGCCATAGTTTGCTTACATGATCAACGCTAAACACGATCCATAGTGAATATGTATTGCCTTGTGAGCTAAAATGCTGGGTAAGACTAACTTGAAAATTCTTTTACTTGAAGTCAACTATAGGTTTATTGATAATAATTATATCATACAATGCATATACTGTATATATATATATATATATATATATATATATATATAAATATATATAAGTGTGCAGACACTGAACCCTCAGGGCCCCAAACCGGAAGAAGGGAAGATAATATTAGGAAATACCTCCCCAGAACATAGAGATGAGCTGAATAACAGAGCTTCAGGACGGTGAGGCAGCAGAAACAGAGCAGGAGAGAGAAAGAGAAAGAGGTTTTTGTAATTTAGCCTTGTGCTGAAAGAAAAGAGAATTAACAGCATGTGTTCTTCCTATGGATTCCCGGGTCTGTTTGTGGCAGGTTTTTCCACTACATAAATATAATATATAACAACATATAAAATACTTGGTCTAATTCCCCCTGATCTTCTGGGGACTCCTAGCAAAGGGACTCATTCTGCCAGATAGTATAGGATATCTTTACAACTCCGCTTTTCATTAATTCGAGAGCTAGACAATCTTGATAAATGATCATTATTCCTATTATGTTGTACATTTCAACAATTTCCAACTGGAAGAATCCAAGCATCTCTCTGACTGTGGCTTGAAAGAACCCTTGATTTCTTTTTCAGATAAAATCCAAAACTCATCAGTTTCACTTCCGAGAAAAGAGAGTTACGAGACAGCTATTATACTTGTCCTTTATTTTAGGAAATGATCGAATTACATATTTGTGAGTGGCAAGTATTGAACCTTTGCTTTCAATATCTGTTGACCCCTTCAGCACATAACTGCAACTAAACTTTCAGGGAACTTTGATCATTCCTGCACAACCGCTTGGAGAATTTTAGCCCATTCCCCGGACGCAGCTTCAACTTAAAGTTGTAGTTTCCCCACATTAATGCTCTTTTATCCCAAATCAATTATAAGGTCAGACTTTGACTTGGCCTTCGAGAACATTAACTTACTTCTTAACCATTTCTTTGGTACACGATTGTGCAGGGCTTGCGCAGACCACCTTCCTGAGATTCAGTTCATGGAAGATGTCCGACATCTTCCTTTCCCTTTTCCTGATAATCAAATTCATGTTCCACATGAAGGCAAGCCGCCGCCCTGGCCCATGAAATGGGAAGTTCTTTGGGAACAGCTTCCCGCTTTTCATTGATCCCTTTCAAATTTACAAAAACCTCAATCTTCGGTTTTCCACTTTTTAGGAAGGCCAGTCCCCTTTTTTAAAATTCCCCTTTTCTTG
>NW_024379994.1:0-5203 GCF_016835505.1 Polypterus senegalus
TTTATTATATTTCCGAGTGAAGTCTCTGCATTGCTACTTTCCACTCCTTTTCTGATATATTGATTAGGAGACCTTTTCCCAGTGTCCTCTTGGATCTTTGAAGGAGGGACTGCAAAATAATTTTATATATTGCAGAGATGCTGTCTAAGCCCTTTTCCAGCATGGACGAGGGTGCAAGCAGAGCATACTTAGGTTTAAAGCCCGGGACAACTGAAGATTTCATGTCCGTCCTGTTTGCCAGAATGTAATGGGAAGGGAAAGATAATATTTAAAATAATAGTAGTTTAAGAAAAAAATGTCATATAAGTCTATGAAAATGAGGAACGCTACTTGTTTCTTTAAAATCTAAATCTGTCATTAGATTTTGTAAGAAAAATTAGTTTTCCACATTTAAAAATGATTTTAAAGAAGTAATATAGCAAATTATAAAGCAAAATAATTATCTATAATAATAAAAGTCAAAGCCTCACTGACTGACTGACTGACTGACCTGACGACTGACTGACTGACTCATCACTAATTCTCCAACTTCCCGTGTAGGTAGAAGGCTGAAATTTGGCAGCTCATTCCTTACAGCTTACTTACAAAGTTAAGCAGGTTTCATTTGAAATTCTACATAACGGTCATAATAGGTCAACTAGCGTCCGCCATGTTGAACTTTCTTATTTATGGCCCCATCTTCCTCGAAATTTGGTAGGCGGCTTCCTGTTCTAACCAAAACCGATTTACTTACTTATTTGATGGTATGAGCGCCTATCGGCCGCCATATTGAATTTTCCAACATCACTAATTACTCCAACTTCCTATGTAGGTAGAAGGCTGAAATTTGGCAGCTCATTCCTTACAGCTTACTTACAAAGTTAAGCGGGTTTCATTTCGAAATTCTACAAGCAACGGTCATAACAGTCGACAATGTCCGCCATGTTGAACTTTCTTATTTATGGCCCCATCTTCTCGAAGTTTGGTAGGCGGCTTCCCTGCGCTAAACGAAACCGATATCGTACTTATTTGTGGTATGATGCCACTTGGCCCATATTGAACTTTTCAGCAGTCTTTGTTACTTATGGGCCCATCTTAAGAATTTGGTACAGGGTTCCCAAGCTAACTGATCCTACTTACTAATATATCGTCCATACCCTGCAGCTTCGGTCACGGGGAGTGTGTTGGGTCCCCATCCAACGCCTCCGTTGCCCCTGCCTATATAAGGCGTCCGTTGCTCCGTTCTTCATTCCCTTCCTTGCTTCTACCCGGATTCCGTCTCTGCTGATACTCACCTTTTTATTTAACACGGCTTCTCGCTGTTTTATTGTTGTTTATTGTGATTATAGTTATTGTAGGTATTTTAGACTTATTTACATTGTTTCAGGTACCCATTTCCTTTATCGTTCCAACTGTACCCCATTAACATGTCTATGGGTGATCATCATCGATCAAAGAACTATCACTTACAGTGGTTTCCATGCCCAGAGATGCAGCCTGCCTTTTCCATTCTCTTTGTTACATATTACGCCATATCAGGCTCACCTTGATATCCATTGTGTCTTATGTATTGAATGACTGGACAGGTTCAAGGTGTGGATGATTGCTTTAAGGAGATAAATAGACTACACGGAAGCGCTAGAAAGTCAAATGCTTAAGACCTTCACCTGTGGATCTGAAATGTGAGTTGATGGCTGCCGCTGAATTGTTAGGTTGTAAGCTTTCAATGTAGTACTTGAAAATGGCCAAATATTTTACCTTATTAACCCAATACATTTTAAACATCTTAGATTGACAGGTGCGATTTCAGTAGTGGACACTTTGATGTTTATAATGTTTAAACTCTCAAAAGCTGGATGTGAGTTATCGATGAAACCGGTTGTGTGCTTACAACTTGACAGATGTATACACACACACACACACACACACACATACTTGTATACTTTATACATCAAATATATATTTGTGGTACTTTGTATAACTGAATAACCTTTATGCAATAACATTCAATACATTTATGGTCTACAGTATTTGAAATTAATAATCGTCTATGGTGGCTGACTCACATAAATAAGTAGAGCGAATAACGCAGTCAAGGGCTTTTAGATTCACTGAGTGAAAAAGACGGCTGTCCAATTAAATCATTTTAGTTCCTCTCTTTCTCTTTCTCAGATCGCTTTTTGGAAGGGAAGTCGGTTTCGTAGTTTTTATGAGCAGTTCGAAATAGCCTTTTCACATTTTCCTTTTTTGGAATGGCAATGATGATTGACGATCAGACAAAGCGCGCCGATTTGACGCATTGAGAGAAACAAATCCTCGTCAGTTCCACATTCAGCCATACCCTCACAACAATTTTTTAAATCCCTTCTTCAGTCGATATAAATTGGAAGGCTAACTTCGATCACTTAGATAGCGGGTTTTGCAGTAGCTCAAGTGTTTGATCAGCGTGTGGGATGACCAGTGTGTTAGAGATCTCAGACTGGCCGCCTGTATGTCAAATCAGTGGCAAATGCCACAGGAGGATATATGATAGACTAATGTTTAAAAACATCTTTTTTGAATATAGCGATCTACCTGCACTCCCTTTTGTGATCTACCGGGTCGATCTCGATGGGCACCCCTGTGACAGGCGTTTGCAGCCATCTACTAGAATCCGTCACCACAGCCAATCAATTTTCTATCAAACACATAAACACAAATCACTTGGCCACAGAAATGGCGTTTGCAACAACTTAGACAGACAATGATACACTAATGCCCCCACGTCAGTAGCTGACCTGTGTAACAACGTCAGAAATGTTTCTGGGTGGGAGTCCAGCATATTAGAGTAGTGGAGGGGATCAATTATCGTCTGTTGAGTATGTAGAACTAATACGTGCTTTGAAATTTAGAAAGAGACAAAAAACAGGAAACAGATCCCCTCATACTGATGGAGCGACGTTGGACTGAGGATAATGTCTTTATTTACTTCTCAGTGTATTTTTAAGAATGGAAAACATTTCATTCTAAAATTAATAACATCAATTTGGCCCCCTGGATGCTGTGCCGGGGACAGATGTCAAGTCCTCCAAACCCAGGCTATGCACGGTGCAAGATAGGGAAATCGAGCAGGTTCTGTTTAACAAAGTTCCTAATTTGAAGATAGTGAAAGAAATGTGTGGCTGGGAAAGTTACATTTGGAATGTAATTGTTCATAGGATGCAAAGATGTTGTGTTATTTTCCATTTACTGATTGATCAATCCCTTCATTCATCTACTTGTTCATTTTTTTTCTGCTGCTTTTATTGTGAGTTCTTGGGACTTCATGGGTCAAGGAATATTACTAGGTGGGTATTTTTTCTGATCATTTAACTGCAAGTTAATATAATTTAACATTTCTAAGTGTGCCACTTGGCATTAATAGTGCTTGGGTTGTTAGGATGTGCTGTTCTGTTGCTAGGGCTGCCTCCCAGGAGGTACAGATCGTACTTTAGAACTCCATTTAACATTCAGTGAGGCGTCCGAGATTCTGGATCCACCTGCCTTCTTTCTTTAAGGTTCACTGCCACTCTCATTTTGGCTTCTGTAACAGCCTTCTGTCTCGATCTTGATGACTCTATGCCTTCTGATTATTCCATGGATTTTGGTAGCATTAGGCGCTAATCAGTCTTCTATCTCAATTTCTGTACCCTTATGTCTTCTAACAATTGAATAGCTTCAAGTTTGAATTTTGATACATTACACCTATGGTGACAACATTGTAGTAGGTGCATTAGCTTTCGCTTCTACGGACCGTTCAGCACACAATCAGCTGGCGCTGGCCCTCACTTCGTTTTCCATCTCAGATCAGTTACATCAAGTCCGACAACTCAGAGTCTGACTCAGCGATATGACACACAAAATGCGTCCACGGAGTATTTTTGCTTTGGCATTGCTTTGGTTTTTCGAATGTCGATGCCATTTCGGGTTGTTGTTTGCTCTTCACTACTCATGCACACACGCAGGAAATTTCGGTCAAATCAATGAAGCTAACTTTAAAAAGAGTCGAAGTAAGACATAACGGTGAGTTTTGTTACAGTTTACAGCTGATTACCGTCGTCTACCCCTGAATTTCGACAAAAAGTCGACATCCCCCATGAAAGAGTTAACAGTAAAATAAGTCTAAAGCAAACATACGTGCAGCGCAATTCTCTTTAACGTAAATGAATAAATAAATAATCCAATAAATACATCCATAAAAATGCATGGACGGTGAAGGTTAAAGCAATCCATGAATAAACATCCTTTAAAAAGCAGATTAAAATCCCAAGGCAGGAAACGGTTCTAACAAAAAACCAAAACTCGGTCCCTGGTTCATCCTTCCTGAAACTGACATCTCCTCTGCTTATTCTAAATGGGATCCTGCAGCCAGAGGAGACGTCCTGCCGACAGGCACAGCAACCTTCTTTCACAGGCTCAGGTCACTGTGTCTGTCACCCTCGGCTCTCAGCAGTGGACACACCGAGCTTCATGTCTCGCTGTCTCGCTGCCTCTCCCGCCCTATGCAGGAACAAGCGTCGGTCACTCCAGCTGTTCAAAAAAGCCAGTTTCTCTTCAGCCCCTCAAGGGTGGTCCTACTCTCTTTCTGGGGCTCTCGTCCCAGCTTCCAGACGCTTTTCTTCTGCACCCCTGTGGCTCCCAATCCTGCTGTCTCCTTAACCATTTTCCCCATTTGAACCTCAGACTCTCTTCTTTTTCTCTCCCCTATCATATCTTCTCTGTTATTCCTCGTCCCCTCTCTCCCTGCAAAGGCCTGATGGGTGCAGATGTGACCCTCCCACTCCCAGGTATGAATGTGGCAGAGACAGATCCGCCATTGCATGTGAGTGCGTGATCAATAACACCACAATCAACCCCAGAGTGCCACCCCTCGCCCCGGTGCCCGCACTCAGGGACCTGATTACTACTTCAAGACCTGCACAACACCACAGACTCTCACCCAGTTCAGGCAGACTCACAAGCTTTCCATTCTCATCTACAAACTTTTCTAATCAATCCACCATCCATCAGTCCATTGTTTGGTCCATCCATCCAGTGTTTCATTCATCTATTCTCCTAAGTACTTTCCATCAGCATACTTAGACATCCATCCACCTAATACTCGATTGTTACCAAGCCACGTCAGTCCTCAATTTCTCCAGTCATCCACAGATCAACTGACCAGTGCCGTTTATCAAACCATCTCTTATCATTAGCCATCCAAAAA
>NW_024379995.1:0-7280 GCF_016835505.1 Polypterus senegalus
AACCAGGAAAGAAGACAAGCAGAGCAAACACAGCCACACATCTGTAAAGAGACTAAAAGGCCTCACACCTTCAGGTGTGTCGGCCTGCATCATCTGTGACAGCTCCTCAAATAGCCAGCAAGTATTTCTGATTTATACACCAAATTACCTTTTCATTCGCTTTCACTTTTTTCCATCTTGGTATATTAAAAACTGTATATATTAAGAATGTTAAAATCTCTAATGAAAAATACACGATTTCTGTCCACCCTCGACATGACAAAAGGCTATTGGCATACTCCCTTGACAGGGGCATCGAAATTAAAGACCACGTTCAGTACCCTCAGTGGCCACTGGCAGTATTGTGTCCTGCCCTTTGGGCTGCACGGGGCTCCGGTGACTTTTCAGCGTCTGGTGAACAGACTGCTTTGGCCCGATAGTGCTTATAGTGCCGCTTATTTAGACAACATTATCGTCTATTCTGGCACCTGGGCAGAACACCTACTACATCTGACAGAGGTTCTTCGGTCCATCCGCAAAGTCGTTCTCTGGATTAACCCCAACAAATGCTATTTTGGGCTGACAGAGGCTAATTGTTTAGGCTGTGTGGTAGGCGGGGGACACATTAAACAGCAGTGCTCCAAAGTTGCTGCCATTCATGACTGGCCCCGGCCACGGTCCAAGAGGCAGGTGCAGGCTTTCTTGGGATTGGCAGGGTACTACCGAAGGTTCGTTCCCCGTTTCTCCAAGAGGGCCACGCCTTTCACACAACTGACAAGGAAGGCAGCCCCGAATGCGGTGATGTGAACTCTCTCAGTGGAGGCTGCATTTAGTGACTTGAAAATGGCCCTCATGTCGGCTCCTGTATTCCTAACTCCTAATTTCTCTCTGCCCTTTCTTCTCCAGACCAACACCTTGGACATGGGCCTTGGTGCCGTGTTAAGTCAAGTAGTCAATGGAGCCGATCACCCCGTTATGTACCTCAGCCGGAAACTGCTGGACAGGGAGGTAAAGTTTGCCCCATCACCTGGGCAATCAAACAGCTCCACTATTACCTCCTGGGATGGGAGTTCACGTTGGTGACAGATCACGCCCCTCTGCAGTGGCTGTCAGCCCACCAGGACTCCAATCCCCATGTAACTTGCTGGTTCTTAGCTTTACAGCCAAATAAATTAAGCGTGGTGCATCGGCGAGGCTCCCAGTATGCAAACGCTGACACTCTCTCCCGGGCTCATGACCTCACGGCCAGGTCTGCTTGTACATCTAAGGACAAGCTTAGGGGTGGTGGACCGTGTCACGCATGTGCATTTGAGGATCTTCTTCAAGGCACTCCAGGGTGAGAGGGGGCACTGTCGCTAAACTTGTTCCCTTTTCTCCCACTGCTGCCAGAAACCTCCCAGTGAAGGAAACTAGCTCCACCTTTCCCATCTTCTCATTATAAAAGGACCGGGTGCCTCCATTAAGTTGTCTTTTGATGAGACCAGTGCCGGAGGGTGAAAGCTCTGAGAACTCGTTCTGTTATTACATTTGCTTACCTGGCACTATTGTAATTTTGAGTTTGTTTTGCTTGCCCTTTGTTCCCTATTAAAGGACAGCACCTGTCTACGTTTGTAAAATTGGAAGGAATTACAATACAATACAATACAGTTTATTTTTGTATAGCCCAAAATCACACAGGAAGTGCTGCAATGGGCTTTAACAGGCCCTGCCTTTTGACAGCCCCCCAGCCTTGACTCTCTGAGAAGACAAGGAAAAACTCCCAATAAAAACCTTGTAGGGAAAAATGGAAGAAACCTCGGGAAAGGCAGTTCAAAGAGAGACCCCTTTCCAGGTAGGTTGGGCGTGCAGTGGGTGTCAAAAGTAGGGGGTCAATACAATACAATACAATACACAGAACAGAACAATTCCTTAATACAGCATAATAATAAAACTTTTAGAAGTACAGTTTAACAGTAGATGATATGACATAAATTAGGTTTGGATATTTTTAGAGTCCTGGAGACCTCATCCATCTAGCTGCCTCCCCATTTGGCCATGCCACGGCTGAAACGTTGCTCATGAAAGGACCCTCTTTCCCATGATTCCTGTGATCCTCCATCAGGGATGACTTTACCATAAGCAGGCAAACAACTTGGCAGGTGGGCCGTGGCACCAATGGCCACATTTGGGTACCAAGAAAAGAAACAGAATAGGTGAAGGTTAGTATCCAGTTATAACTATCATGTTACTTATGGTTTAGTGCTAATGACTAACAACAGAGATGCAGTCTGTACAGTTAATCAGCAGCTCTAGTCAGGATATGCTAAACTGAAGTAGTGAGTCTTCAGCCGGGATTTAAAGGCTGAGACTGAAGGGGCATCTCTTATGGAAGCAGGAAGACCATTCCACAGTTTAGGGGCCCTGTAACTAAAAGCTCGACCTCCCACTGTTATTTTATTAATCCTTGGAATCCTAAGCAGACCGGCATCTTGAGATCTTAATGTGCGCTCAGGTTTGTAAGTCATGATAAGTTCAGACAAGTAAGCCGGACCTTGGCCATTTAATGCTTTATATGTTAAAAGGAGGATTTTGAAATCTGCCCTGAACTTAACTGGGAGCCAGTGTAAAGATTTAAGAACTGGGGTTATGTGTTCATATTTTCTTGTTCTTGTAATAATTCTTGCAGTGGCATTTTGGATTAAACTGGAGGCTGTATAAAGAACAGTATGAACAGCCAGTGAACACCGCATTGCAGTAGTCAATCCTACTAGAGATAAATGCATGAATTAATTTCTCACAATCCTGTTTATTTAGAAAGCGCCTTAATTTCCTAACATTTTTAAGATGGAAAAAACATGTTTTGGACGACTTTGTAATATGCACTTTAAATGACATGCTAGAGTCAAAGATAACTCCTAGATTGCGGGCTGATTCAGTAAAATTAATTGGGATTCCAACTGAGTTAAATGATGACAAAATATTGCTGTGATCAGCGTCATTCCCTCCAACAATTAACATCTCTGTTTTATCTGTATTTAAAGACAAGTAGTTCTCATTCATTCATTCCTTTAATTCATTAACACAACTAATTAAAGACAACATCGGAGAAACTTCATTTGATTTAAATGAAAGGTATAACTGGGTGTCATCTGCATACAAGTGAAAATTAACATTATGTTTCCTAATGAGAGATCCCAGTGGAAGCATGTAAAGTGAAAACAGTAAAGGTCCCAGTACTGAGCCCTGCGGGACACCATATTGAACTTCTGTGTATAATGATGGAGTACTGTCTGCACATTTCTGTACATACTGGAATCGATTTGATAAATAAGAACTGAAACCAAGCGAGCACGGGGCCTGTAAGCCCAACATCGTTTTCTAGCCTGTGCAGTAAAATAGAATGGTCAATGGTGTCAAACGCTGCACTTAAAAAGGACTACCCGGCTGGAGTCCCAAACCTTTTTGAATTGATCCGGTACTTCTTGAAACGGCCCCCTCACAAAGGTCACAGGCACAGTTGCTGTTGAACCCAGCAGGTCTGGCAGGCCAAGAAAAATACAGGATAAGCAAACTCTTCAGGATAATGTTCAAGCATCAGTCACAAAGTTTCAGTTGCACAGGGGTTGGATATTCCAACTAGACAATGACCCAAAACACAGTTGGAAATCTACAAAGGCATTCATGCAGAGGTAGAAGTACAATGTTCTGGAATGGCCATCACAGTCCCCTGACATGAATATCATCGAAAATCTATGGGATGATTTGAAGCAGGCTGTCAGTGCTCGGCAGCCATCATATTGGACTGAACTGGAGAGATTTTATATGAAGAATGGTCAGAAATACCTCCACCCACAATCCAGACACTCATCAAAGGCTATAGGAGGACAGCGTCTGGAGGCTGTTAGATTTACAAAAGGAGGCTCAACTGATGTCATATCTCTGTTGGGCTGCCCAAATTTATATGCCTGTCTAGTTTTGTTATGATGCATATTACATATTTTCTCTTAATCCAATAAACTTAATGTCACTGCTGAAATACTACTGTTTCCATAAGGCATGTCGTATATGTGGAATGGAAGTTAAAATCTATTGCTAGCTTCTGTATGAAAATCTGCATGTTCTCTGTATGCCTTGGTATTATTATAACAGATAAAAATAAGTGTGCTTATTAGGGTAGAGCTGCCGGTGTGGAATGCAGTTTTTGACCCTTCCCAGTTGCTTCAGCAGTGTCTAGATTATCGTCCTAGTAAGATGCCAAACATATGACAGGTTTTCTGATAAGCTTCATTCCAAATATAAGACTAGAATTTATGCTTTCCATTGTAATCAACAAATTTTATAAAGAATGTCCTAATGGCCTTGAATGGTACTGCTCTATTTTTTTTCTAACCATTCTCTTTGAAGATTTTGTTATAAATGCAGCTGAACCCCCCTTGTCGGGGGCCTTCCTTGCATTTTCTCTCTGTAAGGAAAAGCCGCTCTGCTCACCAAGAAGTCAGAAATAAAAGATTCTGCTTATTAGAATTGGTGTCTGCCTGCTATTTGATTGAACCTTCGTCCACAGTTTTCTGGCGCCCGAACGTGGGGCGGAGACGGACAGGTGACTTCTCGAGCGGGATCGTCCAGAGGACCGGTAAAAGGGCCGACTTCGGCCGGGTTGGAAGGACCAGCTCCGGCAAAGGTTAGGACTGGCCTGCCTCGGGCGTATCCTGCGTGAGAAGTCCCTGGCCTCCTCTGACCGAATACGAAGGTCGGACTAACTGGGATTTCCCTAGCAGGTCACGGATTTCTTGGTGAGTAGACCGAGGGAGTCCGATTGAGTGAATGAAGTAGCTCAGGGATTTGACTGGTTTATGGGAAGTTAAGGAAAATAAATACTGTATCACTAACGTAGTGGATGGTAACTGGAAAATAGGGAATAATACTTGGGTCCCTCGGGGGACAGTGTAAGATACTACAAGTACGTTAGTAAGTTACTCCCTGGGAAGTGGGATAGAAAGGGGTGAGTGGCACACTCCTATTAAATAGGGGAATGGGAGTAAGAAAAGCATAGTATATGAATTGAGTGTCTGGGAATAACACTGAGTGGGTGGACGAGTTTTCTGTTCCTAACGTCTGGTCATAATCCTGTTTCTACGGGTTGCTCTGTGGTGGAGACATGTACTAGCAGTTTGGCACATAGGAGGCGTCTGACGAAGGAATTGGTGTTAAGCACATCTTGTATTCCGGACTCCACGCTGAATATTGTTGTACGATTCTGCTAAACAACGGACACGAAACCACTTGAGTACTAATCTGGGAGTGGGACAGGACTGGGAGCAGAACGCCGCGAGGGCTGAATTGTTCTACTGTGGTCCAGTGCCATTCATTATGGGAAAGCAAAATAGTAAACCGGTCAAAGAGACTCCTTTGGGAAATCAAAAGTCTCTGTTAGAAGGATTATTTTTGGAAAGTGTCTCGGACACGAGCTTTCACTCGGGTCCGAAAGGGGGTTCACCTAGGAAATTAATAGAAAAGAAAACCGGATTAGACTTTAAGAAAGCATGTAAAAAATGGAATAAACAGAGTGGTGGCAGATGGCAGATGGCCGATAGACGGGATTGTGGACATATCAGAAATACAAGAAATAAGGAAAATATTATGTAGAAATGCACGAGTATGTTGTAACAAAGGTCTGTATCGAATAGACATGTTTCATAGATGGGAATTGGTGATAAAGGATAGGACCTTGCAAGTGGCGCAGAAGCATAACGAGCTGCTGGCTGCTGAGGTCAAAAAACAGAAAGAAAAGGAAAAGTTATTGCTAGCGTTGCAGAAAACGAAGGTAGAGACAGAGCCCAAGCCTGAAAGTAAAAGAAAGAAGACCAAAAAGAAAGACCCCCTATACCCCCTCCTTATCAAACTCCCCCGATTCCACCTCCTGCACCCCCTCCTCCAACTGCACCCCTGTTAACAGACGAACCGTCTGGAGCAAGTTTTTACGATGAACAATATCATTATGACTGTTCCTCACATATTGACCCTGAGGAAGATGATTCAGATCATTCACAAGGTGCTACTGGGTTGCAATGGCAGAAACCAGAAGAGTCATCTGTCTTCCAGCGCACGAGAAGTCAGACCCTCTGCTCTAAACCTATGGGCGGCTTTACTTCCCTTCGCTCCCCTAAACCTTCTGGCCCAACATTCTTGCCCCTCATTGAAGTCCCCAACCCCCGACATGATCCCGCACAACCCCCAGGCAATAATAATCCCACTACCGTAATGATTCACCGAAATTGGGACATTCAAGAATTAAAGGATGTGGTGTCTGAACTGCCCGACCCCAAAGCAGTCGGTGGACTGAAATTTGTGCAACAGTTACAGCAGCTTGATGACATGTATAAACCAAATGCTGCAGAGTGGACACAGGTGCTCCGCCGAAAGCTGGGCACCACGTGGGCAACTGTAAATCACGGTGATATTAACGGTGCCCCTTGGCGTTGGAATGAAGCTCTTTCCCGAGGCCCGGGAATGAAGGTCCTTTCCTCGCCAGTGGGAGCCTTTGAAAGGAGCCCTGGCAGAAAAATATAAAAAGGGCACAGACTGGTCACTAATTTCAGCCGCTAAGCAGAAAAAAGACGAGACAGTGCATGAATGGGCTCACCGGTTGCAAGATCTGATGGCTAATCACTCTGGGCTAGACAATGAAAATGATAGAATTCGTGCTGCAGTGCCTCCTTTTGTCTCGGGACTGAGAAGTGATATTCAAAGCAAAGTTCGCACGCCTTGCATAGGCTGGGAAAGCGCTACGTTCGAGGAAGTCAAGCGTCATGCAGAGCATGCTGAGAGACAGACTTAAATGAAAAGAGTCAGACACACAGACCAAACTGTTGGCTGCACAAATAAATTACTATACTGGTGGAACTGATCCGGCTAGGGGGAGAGGACGCAGAAATTTCTTTGGAAGGCGAGGGCGGGGAGGAGGAGGTTCCAATTATCAAGCCCTAATAATCCTTTCACTCAGATGCCTGACCCTTCGGAGCAGACGCCTGCATCATATGTCTGTTACGGCTGCGGTGAACTTGGACATTTCAGACGCAACTGCCCACACAAGCACCCTCCGCCACCACCTCTCCCTGAGCCCAATGACATTCCTTGGTCCTAGGAATTAGCAGGGACCACCAGCCACTTTTCCAGTTTCCTTTGCTTACTCGTCATGCCGATACCGATCCTTTATTGACTTTAATAGTAAACGGCAAAGAAACTGTCTTTCTTGTGGACACAGGAGCCACGCGCTCCACTTTATCGCTGTTGGAGGTCCCTGCCTCGAAAGACACTGTGAA
>NW_024379996.1:0-23754 GCF_016835505.1 Polypterus senegalus
CTTAGATTGGAAAATTTTTTTTCCAGCATGGATGAGGGGTGCAAGATGAGGAAAATCTGTAAGGTTCTGTTTAAAAAAAGTTCCTGATTTGAAGACAGTGAAAAGAAATGTGAGGGAATGTTAAATTTGGAATCAATTGTTAATAGGATGCAAAGCGTTGTCTATATAAAGATCCCCAAAAATTTAAATTTCAATTTTTTTTCCAGATTTAAAACTGCATATGTCTTAAGGTTGAAGAGGGGGTTTCGGAGGGCCACGATAAAACTTCCCCGTTTTAAAATTTTTTACATTGGTTCCAGATTCTAAGTGATGGAGCACAATTGGGTTTTGTGTATTCAAAACATGTGTTTATTGGAGCACAAAAAAGGAAAAAATAAAAAATGATAAAGATAGAAGATAGATGATAGATAGATAGATAGATAGATAGATAGGAATAGATAGATAGAAAAAAAGAAAAAGGATAGATGATAGATAGATAGATAGGATAGATAGATAATAAGATAGATAGGATAGATAAAAATTTAGATACTTTTTAATCCCAAGGGGAAATTCACATAATCCACAGCAGATACTGATACAAAAACAATATTAAATTAAATAGTAAAAAAAATACATAAAAAACAGACAATAACTTTAAAAAAATTTGCATTTACCCCCTTGGAGGGGTTTGAAGAGTCATGTGTGGGCGGACAGGAACAAGGGAAGTACTGCAGGATTTTATTTTAGGGCGGTCCATGCCCTGTTGTTCTTCATTTGTTCTTCTATTTTTTGCCCAGGTTCTTATCCCCTTATATTTTCCCTTAAAAACGGGGAAGTTAAGCCATCCACCTTCTCCCTTTTTTTGTCTTTAAAAATTCTTTTTTGATGTGGATGTTTTTAATTCCCAAATAAATGAGGTTATTTTAATCTAATTCCAAAAAATGATTTATTAATGTATATTGGAATGTTTTGAAAAAAAAAAGAAGAAGCTTAGGAAGAATATTCATTTAACAGTGTTAATTCTTAGCTAGTGTAAAGATAAAGGGGTTGACCATCTATGAAGTCTTTTTTAAATTTTTTTTCCATCGATGGTGAAATTTTGTTGATATAGAGCTTTATGTTTTTGTGATGTTTCATATTTAAACGTTCTGCAATGAAAAAAGGAAAGGTATCTAATCTAATATTATATGCTTGAGAATTCACTGGAAAGAGTACACTTTTATTCAGATTAATTCGAGCCCATGATTTTTGAAATTTGTGAGTGCTTTTAAAGACTGCAGGCACAGAATTTTTTTCCCAATATCGTTTATATCATCTGCATATAATAAGATTTGCCCAGCCCTTTCCCGCTAATCCCCTTTATCTGATCAGTATTTGACAATGTATTGATGGTTCAATGGCAATCGAAAAACGCGGGAAAAGGGGGGCATCCTTTCTGTGCCACGTTCTTTTAAAAATAGTCTAAGCAATTTTTCTTGATGCAAACTGAAGCTTCTGGGTTGTATACAGTAATTTAATCCAGCACAAATTTTGGCCCAAAACCCAAACTTCCAATGTAGAAAAAGGATTTCCATTCGATCATTAATTTTTTTCTCATCATTTGAAGATAATTTGGGCCCCTAATAAACCCAGTTTGGTCTTGTGATATTACGGGGGGCCTTTCTCCATTCTTCTAGCTATGTTTTTTAGAGAGTTTTTTAAATTTTTTATTAAAAATGGTTTCATGATGCATTGTAATAAGCCCTTTATTTTGGGAAAAACAGGATTATTCTTGGCAAAGGTTTGAGTAAGAGTTTGGGTTTTTCTCTGGCTTCTGTAAATGTTGCTAATAAAAGGGGAGCTAGCTGGGGAGAATTTCTTGTAAAATTCGGGGGGTAATCGGGGCCTCTGTTTTCCCCCGCCAAAGGACTTTATAGCATCAGAAAATTTGATAATCCAGAGGTTTATCAATTTCCCCCCACAAAAAGCCCCAGTGGTATCTGTAATGTATCCAGAAATGCTTTAGATTGTGTGTTGTCTTCTTTAAACCGTGTATATGGGGATTTATAGTAGTTCTGAAAGTGGTTTTTTTTTTGTGTTAATTTTTTTATCTCCGTTTTTTGGTGATTTGGAATTGCGCTTCCCCTTTGTTTGTTGGCTAAAAAGATTATTTTTCCCCCATGTTCATAAAATGATGCTGGTTTTTAGATTAGTTGTTCATTTTCTTTTATTGTCAAGAGGTTTAATTCTGAATGTAGACCTGCCTCCCCCTATGTGGCCGCGGTAGTCGGCGGTTTTTCATCTATTTTATAATTTTGCTTTTTTTCACTTTCTTGGCTTGGATTTATTTCTTGGGAAAAGATTGGGATAATCTGCCCCTTTTAAAAAGGCCTTAAGATTTTCCCCAGAGTATTTTTGCAGAGATCTGGGTTGATGTATTTGTTTCTAGAAAAATTTGATTTGTTTGGCTATAAATTCCTTACAATTTCGCCAGCTAATAAAAGGGGGTTGACCCCATCTGGGGTGAGTGAAAACTAATTTGCTCAAGATCTGGTGCATGGTCAGAAATAAAAAACATCATTTTCAAGATTTAATCTTAGGAAAAAGTTTTATCTAAAAAAAGTAATCAACCCGAGTAAAAATGATGTACTGGGAGTAGAAAGAATATGTTCTTGAGTTTGGTTTAAAACCTCCAGGGGTCTGATAAGTTGTGATCAGAAAAAATTTGTAATTATTTTTTGTTTGTTAGATGCGTTCCCCTGTGGGGAAGCCCTAAAAAAAGCCCCAGCCTTTTATAACTTTTATTATTTCAGATTGGGAAGGGATGCAAAAAAATTTTTGTATAAATTCCTTATCATCAACTTGGTATAAACATTTATAAAAAATCATTTTCCAGTTAGATAAGTTCCATGACCATTACATATGTCCCTTCGGATCAAACTACATCTAGCTACAAATGGTACATTTCTATGTATGAGAACCCCCACCCCTCATTTTTTTAAAAACTAGAAGGGGCGGAGTCAGTTTTTTTTGCAGGAAGCCCTTGCTTAGTAATGGGTCTCCTGAAAAAATACTATTTTGCTTTAGACCTGTTAGGTGAGAGGTACTTTCTTTCTTTTAAATTTTTGGGATTCAGGCCTTTAAATTCCATTTAAGGTTAACTGACCCATCATGGAGACACTGATTCTGATGTTTTTATGTCTTTTTATAGTCTTAACTGGAATGAGACACTTGTTAATTTCCTATTTCCCTAGAGTTGTTGCCATCAGCTTATTATTCGTTGGTAGTTAAAATTAGAAGATTAATAGGATAGATTAGGTATAGATCAGGCCTGCTCTTTTTCTCCCCCTTAACCCCCACCCCCCCTTTTTGCCTCCCAAGTGAGGCTGGCCCATTTCAGGGGTCCCAGTCCTCTGACATCCCCAGAAACAGAAAACCAAAGGGGCCAACCCCCCATGCAGGGGCTTTTTAGGGTTAAAAGATAGAGATATCTATTATCAATATAGTTTTAAAAAAGAAAAAAAAAATTTAAAAATTTTTTAAATATATATATATAGTCTACAAATTTTAGTAATTAAGATGAAAAACCCAGATAAAAAACCGGGTGGTGTTATTTAAAATGTGTCCAGAATAAGCATAACAAGTCTTAATGCGCAAACAATGACAAAAACCCAAAAGGGTATGATTTGAACAGTCTGTTTGGGGTGAGATAAAATAATTAGAAAAAAAAAAGAAAAAAAGTATTAAAGCCAAAAAACATAAACAGATAGCCTAGTAATACTAAAATAATGAGAATATATGAGAATTTTGTTGATAAAACATCTATTTTAAAAAATAGATCAGACTGTAGATTATTAATTTTTGCTTTATCATTAACCGCCATGACTCACTTTGGGATCAGAATAGCCCCGGGATCGTTTTTTAATTCCTTTTCGTTTCTTCCTTTCTAGCAAGACATAAATTGACCTGCCATTCCCTTTCAGTTTGCAGGATAAAAGAGGTTTATTTGGGCCTGGCCCTAACGCTGTTTGATGTTGTGAAGGCTCGCGTTTATAGCTGTTTGGGAGAAGTCAGGAAATCAAATGGGGTTTTTTTCAAATGAATACCCCCTTGTTTCAGGGTCCATCATTGCAAATGATAATCGTTCAAAATGAATATAAAAGCCGGTCTGGGTCTAAGGTTTTGATCAGCGTGCAAAACCCGCGCACCGATTCTGCTTTAAATGCCCCCATTTTTTTAAAAAAAAGTTCAGCTCAATTTCACAGGTTTAAACTTCCGCTCAGGCAGACCTTCAATTCTGACATTATACCTTCTACTTCCATTTTCCCAAAAGCAGCCAGTCTGTCTCTGATTTTTTTCATTGGCGAATTTTCTGCTTTTTCTTCACTTTTAGCAAAATTTTTTGGCTAATTCAACCCAAGCAAAATTCCCCCTTTGAGATCCTCCAATTGATTAGTAAGCGTTTAATTTTACCCACATCAGTATCCCCATTTGGGATTTCTTGTCACAGCCTTTCATTTGCCTTTTGGGAGCATCCGCTGCATTTCGTTTGCTTTTGCCATTCCTGTTTTAATACCAGCATCTCCTGTTTCAATTCCTGTTTCAGTGTCTCGTGCCTTTGCCCTTGCTTTCTCATTTGCCTTCCTTTTTTTTTTTATATCTTGTATGAGCTCAGCGAACATCACCTGCAGTGTAAAATTTCAATTGTGTTTTCGTCCCGGGTAAAAGCCAAGCTCTACTGTAGCGGTGTCCTGCTATTCCCATTTCGCGTGGAAAAAATGAGATCGGGACTGTAAGGTTTTTCCCAGTTTCAGGTGTTCTTCTCCGAGGGGCTGTAGATCTGCACTCCGATTTTATTGCCCCCCTTTTCCTCTCAGCTGGGGGCGATGTAGCGGCCCGGGGAAGGATCGTATTTCCCCCATGACCCCGGCCCTCTCTCAAAAAGGCCCCATCTTGAGCCCCAGGGCTTGCTGATCTTAGTTTAGGTGCAGTTTTTTAGTTTATTCTTTGGCCCCCCTTTTTTTGGGGGCATGTTTATATTGCTTCATATATACTGTACAGTCCCCGGGTTGAATAGATACAGGATTCTCGGATAATAACAAAAAATACAAAAACAAACCCCTGCTGGGCCCCCACTTCGGGCGCCATCTCTAAAATGGACGAGACCAACTCTCCAAATATTTGTCAACTACCCTAAAATTTTTTGACTACAAAAAGCTTTGCATATCTGATGGCGCCGTTTGGGCATTTAAGACAATACAATTTTTTTCTTTTATTAAAAACTTTTTTTCCTTCCCATTTTTTCCTTTTAAATCACAACCCCAAACCCCTAGGTCACTTTCAAGCTGTTGCATGGATGTGAGATCTTTTAGTGGAAAAAAGCTTTTCCAGCACTGGATCGAACCACGTCACTACAGCATTTCTCATGAGGTCTTCTCCACGGTTTTAAATCACTTTGACTTGCTCCATCATCATCTCTTTCTGAACCAGAATGTTTAAGAATGGCTAAAACAATGTACAAACACCACAAAATGAATATCAAACATAATAAGATCATAATTTTCCCGACATTTCCCAAAGGGATGAAATGTAAAGTTTGTAATGTAAGTTTGATGAAATGGAAAAAAAAAAGAAACAGGGAAAAAGAGAAAATCAATTTAGCTGTATTAATGAATAAAGGTAATGAAAAGGGGTCCCGTAGAAACATTAGATACACACACACAAGGTTAAAACATAATTCTTTTACTCAAAAGTAAAAAATTTAGGGTTTATTGTTTTGCTTCCGTTTTCGTCTGGGATGGGGGTTTTTTAAAGTGACAAACACAGAGGCGTATTAAAAGAAACTGAGATAAAACAACGATAAAAGTCTTGATTTGGTCCATCATTTTTTTTTAGGGGGGCCCTGTCAAATGCCGTATTTTTCCACACACCTGGGGTTAGGTGCTCTTCCACTGGAGACTTTGATTTTTTAATCATTCCTCACTTTTCCTTTCTTGAGTGCATCTTCCACATTCTGAATGTGCTGAACACTGTCAGGTTGATGCATCCTGCACATTGATTTTGCATTTCGTCCAAATTCTCCCTGGTCAGCGACATCTTGGTGGTTGATTTTGAACATTTTTGGGAGGGGTTATCTTGGGGGGTAAGTAGATGGCTTTTTGGGTTTGCTACAGACATCACCGCACTATCACTATCAAATCTTGTGTTTTTCTCTTTGGGAAAAGATTGAAATTATGGACAAAAAACACGTTATACAAGAATGAGGGGAAATGCCTATACAACTTCAATTAGGAGAAAAACATCAATTTTTGACAAATTTTCATGAATTAGCCTTGTGGGAGTTATACTAAATTAAATTACAGTATATAAATTAAATGAGATAACTGGATCTTTAAAATTAGTGTTTTCCCCTTTTTAAAATCAAGTATTTTAGCTTGAAAAATTTACTTATTAACACAAGCAACATGGGGGGTGATGCTAAGTTCAAATTTAACTATTTCAGGCTTACATTTTTTCCCTTTTTTTTGTCCTTTTTGGGAAATTTTTCGCTTCTTTATCTTCTGCTGTCTGAAAACTGAGAGTCTTTTGGAACTGGAAGCTTCAGTCTTGCAGTTCTGTATATCTGTTAAATTCCAGATGTGGCATTTTCTGTATAATATGGGGAAAAAGTACTCAGGAATCAATTTTACCAGCTGGCATGGTGGGACGTGGACACTGCTGCCGCGGGGAAGGAGACCTGGGTTCCTGTCCTGGGTCCTCCCTTTTGGAGTTTATGTTCTCCCCCGTGTCTGTGTTTTCCCCCGGTGTTCCTCCCAAAGCGCAGGTTGGTGATTTGGAGATCCTAAATTGGCCCTTTTGGGTGTGTGACCCTGTGTGCCCCGTGATGGACTGGGGCCCTGTGAGGTTTGTTCCTGCCCACCCTATGGTAGCTGGGATGGGCTAAGACCCCGGGCCCTTTCTGGAATTAGGGTTAAGATGACTGATTAATGACAATTTTAAAAATATTATAGATACAAACCTGTTGTGTACCTTTTAACCAAAAGAAATTTTTTTTGGGCTGCTCTTTATTTATTATAGCCTTATGGATATCTCCCGTTTTATCGGTGGCCCAAAAACCCCCTCCATTGTACCCCAAATTGGGTGGTACCAACTCAACTTCTTGCATTTAAATTCACAAGTGATACATAGCCTACAAAAATGACTAAAACAAGGGGTTTTTTTAAAAAATTACATTTACAAAAATCCTTATAAATCACTAACAAAACATGCATGCTTACAATTACTAATCAATATAAGTAAAATAATAATATGTGTGATTAAATATACAGTGAATTTATTGTTTAAACTGATTTCATTTGTACAGTTGAAATAATCAAATTTCTTACCACAACTTCACACACCACAATAAATCAGTCCGAAAAAAAAATGCAAGTGGTGGGGTGATGACAGTTTAAAAACTATTTAGAAAAAATACTTTTGAACTCTGTAACACAACAGGAAGAAACAAAAAAAAAACAAAACATACTGTACCAATGAATCTGTATTTTATATGAAATAGGGGGGTTACAAGATATTTGCATCTAGTGCATCCCCATCCCAATGTTTTAAATGTTTCACCCGTTAAACTGATGGTTTTGGAAATGCATACGGTGGGGGTTTTTGATGTGAGATTTTACATATAACTTGATAAATGTTTTTTATGTTTTTTTTAATTTAGGCAAACCAATGGTGGGGGGTATTCATGTTTACCCCCAAAACCCTTTTTGACTGTCTCTTTTTTAATTTTTTTGAAAGGTTTGGGGGGTGTGTCTTAAAAGTTTGACCCCACAAAACCGGTTGCTTAACATATGGTCTTGGGGGGTTTCAGGTGTTTAAAATTTCTATTTCTCCCATTGGTCTGGAGATATGGCTGTTTGGTTTGGGTTGTCTCAGGGCCTTTTTACCCGATGTCCATTGGTTCAGGAATTGGAGAACATCTATAAATGTCGCTCAACCCCCATTCTCTCTTAACAAATATGATGAAAAGCATCTCTTTCAACCGGGGGTGAAAACAACAAATGAAAACGCTCCCGCCCTTTGAACAGACATCGTGAAAACTGAGCACCCGATCCCTAGAGACTTTTTTCCCAAAACGTGGCCCCTTTTTCACATCACCATTTGATCAGGTTGTATGGTTGCCAATATTCAAATGTACTTTTTCATTTTGTTTTTTTATGAATATTATCAGTAATACAATATTTTATGGCTTAACCCTGCTTGTCTTTTCTACATCAATTGCCTGAGGTTATAGATATAAAAGGGGAAAGGGGGGGGGAAGTTATATACAGTGGGAAGTCTGAGATTAGGTATTCTAAGGCACATATTAATAAAAATTTAAGGGGGCAGTAGAGCAATCTATATTACTCTTTCCAAGATAAAACAGGGGGTTTACATATACTCTTTTGTACACAGTTACCACAACTATGATATCCCGGGGTGTTTATGCCCTAATAAAAGCTCTAGCAGGGGCATAAAAAAAACTGAAGATAAAGTGATGAAAAATGTTTTCCTTTTAAAAATTTTTTAACTCATTAACTAACACTCAAATATTCAAAGGGTTTGGTTTTTAACATCCACAGAACAATGCAATCAAAACTGGAATCTTGATATAATTCTTTAAAAATTCAAGAACTGGCCAAAAATGAATGAAGAACTCTTAAAAAAAGGGAAACCCTCAAAAAATTTAATTGCAAATTAAAAATTTTCCACCTGAATCATTTTTCCTTTTCAAAAAAAAAAAGCTCTCAAAAATGTTTAATGCCAAAATAATGAAACCCCCCACCAAGCATTTCAACTATGTAAACAGTCTTAGTTTTCAGTAAGGGCCTTGCATCTTTTGGAAAAAGGAATAATTCTGAGTATAGTTAGTTAGATAAGGCAATTAAATGGATACTGAACTGAACGCCCAATTTCTCAAACTTGCCTGGATGGGTTCCGGTAATCATTCGCCAAATCAAAGTTAAAATCACGTCACTCTCTGACTGACTGGATTCCAAATCATCACAAAAACAATCAAACTGAGATTTGGATCTCATCCATGTATTTCATTTTGGTGATCTCAACCCACTAACCCCTTTTATTCTCCCTGAACAAACATCACCCTCTTTATAGCCCTTTTCTCAGATTAAACCCTTTTCCTCCATTTTCCCCTTTCCCTATTAGAAATACCAAAATATACCTGTTTCCCAACTACTGTTCAATGTCAAAACAAAAAAAAGGGACAAAAAAAATTATTTTTATACTATACATCTTTGATTCAAGGCTTATCAGTGACAACTACATTTGGATACACAAATAAACGTTGTTGTTTTGATTGGGAAAATTGAAAAACTCCCCAAATTAGCATCATTTTTTGTCAAGACATACCAACAAAGTTCAAATTTATACTTCCACCCTTGCTCTTTCACTCTATGTTTTCACTTCGCCATGTTTAAATAAATGCACTAACAGTGTAAACTCTAGATGTTTTAACGTTAAATAGTTAAAATAGCTCTAAAAAATTCCAAATTTTAACGTTTTTTCTTTCCTTCACCGCTTTTTATATTTAAGTAAAAAAAAGCCCAATAATTTAAAATTTGGTTTAAAACATTGACCCATATTTCAATTAACTGGGTTTTCTTTTTAAATTTAAAATTTTATGAACGATAAAACCAAACCCTAATATTTAAAATCAAATATTAACTTACATTCTCCATCACCAAAACCCCAAAATTTAGCCTTTTCCGACGGGCCCGTTACCTCAAAGTGTTCCTTATTGACTACGTGAATGAAGGCAGTCCGATTTACTAATGGCTGGCCTAATGGCACAAAAAATTTCCTTTTTAAGATAGTTTGAGAGGTTTAAATAGAATAGAAAAGGTGAAAACTGTCATGGCGATGCTGGAAAAAAGTGTTTAAAAAATTGGGGAAAATTTCCGTCCCCTTCAGATGTGTTTTTTTTTGTATTATCTCAAAACAAGACTTCTCAAATAAATAAAAAAAAAAGTGGTATAAATTCCATACGGGGATTTGGGCATCAACTGTACCCAGTTATATCCATTTTGCCACGCCAGAAGGAACAGAGGTCCCGCTTTAAACCAGATGGCCCAATGGGCACTGGATGCACAGTCAAGGAGTTCTTAAACTTACCGGGAAATTTTAAGGTTCGGGGATCCGGAGGTTTATTCACAGTTATCTTGCCTTTAGAAAGCCCTAATGTTTCGCGCAATACCCCTTTTGGTTTCTCGCCCCCCATCTGCTAACGGCGGCCAAAGCATAAGTTTTCCCCGATCTGAAAATTTTTTAATTTTTAAAAACCTATTTGAGGCGGTTTGGTACCTGCTCAAATTAAAAAAAAAAAAACTTTTTTAAAAAAAGTTATTTTACTTTTCTGTAAGTTTAAAAAGGGTTGGGTGACAAGAAATTACAGGGATCTTTTGTTGGGGAGTCTTGTCCACCCAGAATCTGAAAAAATTACATTTATTTTTGGCACCCATTATAAAATCCAGCCACCCCCTCAGAGGGTGGGGAACATCATGTGTGGGTGGGATTTGGTTTTTTCTGGGGGGGCAAAAAAATTCATCCATCCATCCCTCCCCCATTTTTTTTAGGGGGGCTAATAAACAACATGTTTAAAAAAAATATAAAAAACAAAAAATTTGGCATAAATGTAACCTTTGTCAATAAAATTAACAGAAACAATGGAATTTGTATTATTATTTTTGTGAACAAATATAGAACAACATATACAAGGTAAATATCAATAAAGTCAAATGTATACAAATATGAGCAAAACAAAAGTGGCTCAGTAGCATTAGGAGGCTATAGGATATCAGTTTCCCCAGTGTTTAACTTGGATATTTTTGCAGGATCAGCCCTGGTTACTCTTGGCAAATTCGAAATACGGGCACAGGGGAAAGTATTCACAGCACATCATTTTTTTCCACTTTTTGTTATGTTAACTTTATTCCAAAATGGATTAAATTCTTTTTTTTTCCTCAAATTCTACACACAACCCCCCTAATAAAAATTTAAAAAAAGTTTACTTGGGGTTTTTTGCAAATGTAAAAATAAAACTGAAAATCAATGTACATAAGTATTCACAGCCTTTGCTCAATACTTTGCAGCCCCTTTTGGGCAATTACAGCCTGAAGACTTTTGAATATGATCCCGGCCACCTATCGGGGGCCATTTTCACCCATTCCTTTTGCAGCACCTCTCAAGTTCCATCAGGTTGGATGGGAAGCGGGGCAAAACCCTTTTTTGATCTCTCCAGAGATGTTAAATGGGTTTAAAGTCGGCTCTGTTGGCTGGGCCACCAGGACATTCACAGAGTTGCCCTGAACCCCCCTTTGATATCTTGGCTGTGTGTTTGGGGGTTGCTGCCCGTAAAAAGATGAACCTTTCCCCATTGGGTCAAGAGTACTCGGGAACAGGTTTTCACCCAGGATGGTCGGTTTGCAGCATCTTTCCCTTTACCCTTTTATTCCCAGTTTCTCCCCAAAAAAACACCCCTACAGCATGATCCCGCCCCTGCTTCACGTGGGGATGGTATTCCCCTGTGATGAGGGGGCCTGGTCTCCTTAAAAGGGGGCCCTGGCATTCACCCAAAGAGTTGAATTTTTTGCCATCAGACCACAGAATTTTGTTTCTCATGGTCTAAGAGCCCTTTCAGGTCCTTTTAAAAACTGGGTGGCTGCCATGTTTTTTACTAGGTGGTTCCTTGGCCAATCTACCATACAGGCCTGTTGGTGAATTGCTGCAGAGATGGTTGTCCTTCGGGAAGGTTCTCCCCCCCGAGGGACCTCTGGAGCTCTGACAGAGGACCATGGGTTCTTGGTCACCCCCCTGACTAAGGCCCTTCTCCACTGATTGCTCAGTTTAGATGGTTGCCAGCTCTAGGAAAAATCCTGGGGCCTCTGATAACGGTGCGTGAAAAAATTTGCGAAAACCCCACATTAAACCCTATTAAAACCTAACTTGGCATAAACCCCCGCACCCCGGGCCTCATCCCAAAAAAGCAAGTTCTCGGTCATTTTTGCAGACGGGGCCCCCCAGCCAAAGCAGTGCTACTGCCCCTTGTGGTTATTCTATTTTCCTGATGCGCTTTATAAATACACTGAAAAAACATATTGTTTTATTAGTGAAAGATCTTTTTTGTAATTCTTAACAATATAATGGTCGGGGAACAGCCATGTATTCCAAATACCATAACTCTTTGGGACTCTCACTGCACCTTCTTCTTCCCAGCCCCTCCCGTTGGGGTTCCCAAGCGGATCATCTTTTCCATATTACTCTCCTCCCCCTGGGGTATTTATATCACTGTATCTAGTGTGAATCACAGCAACTGATGGAAAAGAATTATGGTATACAGTATAACACATGCTGCCTAAAACCCGCAAAACGTTTAAAACCTTTTCCCTGATGGACCTCGTGGTTCGAAAAGTTTCACCCCAAGAACTTTAAATCGCCAATCAATTGCTCCTTGTGAACTGTTTGTACTTATAAGTAAAATTTTCCCCACTGAAAACTTGCACTACAGTTATAATATTACACAACCTCCTCCATTTTTAAAAAAGCGGTTTTTACATATGAGGGAATATGATTTTTAAGATGAAATGGCAAAATATTTTTTTATATTATACAGATTAAAATGTAACTTTATTTAAATAATCTATATTAAATTAACTGTACTCGGTAGTTCAATGTTCTTTAAATGTCTATTACAGAGCTGATTGTGTGGGATGGGTTCTTGGGGAAAAAAAAGCAAAAGGGCTGCGGGGAAGCCCAAAATATATTTAATATAAAACAAAAAAAAGAAAAAAACCAAGCTAAATACACATTGGCAAATTCGCAAAGTTAAATCGTGTCATGAACAGGGGGTATGCAGTGTCTAAGGGGTGGGCCCTCCCCGGGATAAGATACCATATGACATTGGCGGGGGAAGGGGGCCCCTGATTCTTTCTCTGCCCAGGGCCCCAAGCCTGGGCCCCCTGAGTATGCTGCAAAAATTATTTCATCTGAGGTCAACAATACTGCGCCGTGAAACCGTTTTAAAAATTCTTTAACTCCTATCATCATGAAAATGATATCTTATACATCTCAGTATTTTAGTTATTCAGAGGCTGTAAATCTGAATGTAATGGATTCTGTGTCCTGTCGGAGGAAGAGAGCCAGTTTAAGAAGCAAGTAGTGATTCACCGCAGAGCACAAAAAAGATCAAAAAAACAAAGCTTTTTCCTACTTTAATTAGATGTGATTTGAGAAACTAATTAAATGATTTTAAGATGAAGTTTATGATTTCTACTTTAGTGACAAAATAAATTACATAATTAAAAGGGGGAAATTTTGAGATTAAAAATTGACATTAAATGATTTTTTTCCTATTGTCCTTTTTTTCTCTGTACCAAAAGCTTTTTTATGCCTCCCGACGGGGGGTTGGCCTTTTCACGGCGACTGATATCTGTGCTTTCAAATTTCTCCAACCGCATTACTGATCAGCTTCCTTTTTTTGATTATACTACGTTTGTTAAACAAATAGTATGTTTTTTCCCTTTTCCTCCCCTTGGGATTGCTGAAATTTTATATTTTCCCCGGGCTTTTCCCATTGTCTTTCACAGAACGGTTAACTTTATTTATTTGCATATTCAAAAGGCGAATTGGGATGAGTTGGGGGGAACATGGCTTCCTTCTTTTTGTTGACGGGGAAATTTTAGGGGGGAATGTGGAAGTTGAGCCACAAAATCTGGGATTTTTTTTTGGCGTGGCCTTTCAGCTTTTTTTAAAACCCCTGTTATAGTCAATTCACCGCGTTAATTAGGCCCCCGGTGGTTTGAACCCCCTTTCCCCACGGATGATAGGCCACTGGCTCATTACCTTCAAAAAGCAGAAATTTTCTTTTTCTTCCCCAGATTTGGCTCAAGACAATCCTGTCCCAGGCACAGACAATTCCTTTGACTTCATGCTTGGTTTTTTGCTCCCCCATGAACTGTCAACTGTAGGACCTTCAGACAGGTGTGTCCTTTCAAATCATGTCCCAAACAACTGGTGGACTTCAATTAAGCTGCTTAAACATCTCAAGGTGATCAGGGGGAAAAAGGATGCACCTGAGCTCAATTTTGAGCTTCTGGCAAGGCTGTGAATATTTTGTATATGTGCTTTCTCAATTTTTATTTTTTAAAAAATTTGCAAAATTTAAGTAACTTTTTTTACGTTGTTTTTGGGGGGCGTTGTAGAATTTGAGGAAAAATGATTTTTAAACCCCTTGTGGAATAGCATTAAATAAAAAATGTGGAAAAGTGTTGGCTTTAATACTTTCGGGTGCACTGTAAGTTTTGGGTTCTGAACTGTTGGGGCTCAATCTATAGGTCGAACTGGGATGAGTCCATTTGTTTTTTTATTGCAATAAAGCTATAAACTCTGTTTGCCTATCCAAAGCCCCAAAATGGCCTTCATTTCAGGAAAAAAGGGCCTTGTGGTGGACAATTTTTTAAGGCCCGACGGGTGTCGAACGGGTTTGTATTGTAGATAAACATAAAAAACTACTAACATGCATATAAATGTGTTTTTTCTTTTTCTGATCGCTGGGCGGCACTTCCATTTTGGGGACTCCTATAAACATTTTCAGCCAATCAGCCCTTCAAACGAAACCCCGGGATAACCCGGGTTTTTTATTGTGGGTTGGCGCGGTTTTTTGTTCCATTTTTCTTATATTGAGTTTTTTATTATTATTATTTTTAAAATTATCATTTCCCCTTTTTGTCACATATTATTCGTTACCTCACGGGGTCCCACTTCAGTGAGATTCTGTTTTATATTTCTGTATATAAAAACCCGGGCGTTTATTGAACTGACAAAGCAATTTGTCATCTTCTTTAAATGACTTTATTTTTTGATCTTGACAACTTCAAAAGGGGCCCAAAAATAAAAGGAGGAAGGCTGGGTTTTTTCATTGGACTGCGCTGTTTCTTTTTTTTTGGTGACATCGCGTCAGTAGGGGAGTGCGGGGCGTTAACAATGCATTGTGCCCTAAATGCCCAGCCACACGCTTTTGAAAAAAAGGGCCAATGTGTCTCATTTTTGTTCATTAATATATTTTAATGGTGTATTTTAATCAAATTATTGTAAACATATTACTCAAATTCTTTTCCCCATGTACATATGAACGTTTGGGTGAGAATAAATGAAAAGTAACAACACATATAATAGGTTATGTTGCAGTGTTTATAATTAAAAAATCTTTTTTTCCGGGTTATTCCCCCTTTGTTTTTTTTATGTTTAACAATGGAATGCTTCCAGTGTACGTAAAATTTTTTTCCACTTCTAAAAGGGTGTACATTGTCTTTATTCTCCATTGCTTTTTGCCCCAGGTGTAACGCGTGCCAGTGTATGTGAGGGGGGCCCGGGCGGGGCCTCACGTAACGGGAACAAGGCAACTCCTCACCCTGATGGCATGAGGGCTCTTCTCATAAATATTACCATCTTGAGCTTTGTCTCATCATCATCTTTTTATTATTATTATTGAACACTTATGAAAGGGGAAATGTGTTTTCTTTTTTTTATGTGTGTGGCGGGAAAGGACGGTAAAGCCTTGAATGAAACCCCGGTGTTGATGCTTTGGGGGTAACCCCGACAGGTGAGGAGCAGAGAGAACTTTAAAACGTGCCCAGTGACTTCAAAGGTTTTGGGATTTAAAAGATGGCTTAAAAAAACAGAAACGAAAAAAGCAGACTTTCAAATTCTATTTACATCAATGTTTTTACTCTGTTGTCTGCCCCGAATATAACTTATCCCCCCTTTTAAAAAAGTCAGATTTTTTTTTAAAAAAGTTTGGCCCCAAAAGATGTGCTTACCCAGCTGCCCCCTTCTTGTCAGTATTTGGGTGATTTTTTATTTTCCACCTCGGGTGTGAATTCGCAGTTTTTTTTACAACATTTTTGTCTCTTTAAAGAAAAACCCCGAGGCTTTCCTAAAATTGCAAAGACACTGTTGATGGCGCTGATTCTTTTTTAAAGACAGTTGTGTTTAAATTTATGCGACTCGTTTTTTACTCAAAATTGCTTTTTGGAAATCAAAACACAAATCAGAAACAGATCGGGGAATCATTTTGAATAGTAAAACGTTTAATGAGGAGTGTCTTGCGTGTATACAAGTCGGTTTTTGGTGAAGCGTTTCTTAGCCTCTCTGATATTGATCGACGGGGTGACCTGGCTTTTTATAATACGTGCTGCCTTGAAAAAATATGTGTATTAATTTGTTACAGATTCTAGGTGGACACGATGACACAAAAAGGAACGGGTGTCCCCTTGGGAATCGTTTATAAAATAAACAAAAAACGTTTTTTGTTCCCCAGGGCCGTTTAAAGGGAATTTGGGGGCCCAAACCCAAAATGGACATGGAGGCCCCCCCGCACGCATGCAAAGGAACCAAAACCCCCAAGCCATACTGTACACTACTGCTCCCCTACCTGCTGAAAAATTGCACCATTTGTAAAAGACAAGTCAAGCTATTTTATGTGTGTAATTTATCACTTACCACTGTCTTTTTTTTCTTATCCCCCTCTTCCTTTCTCTTCTTTTTTTTTTGGCTTCCTGAAGCAAAATTTCCCCTTTCCCTGACGCCGGGAAGTTTTGTATTTTCCCGGCAGCAGAGATCGCGTGGTTGGCTGGCTGCTGTCGGAGGGGCCCCGGGGGGAAACCCCGATAACGTGTCATTGCACTTTACCATTCACTATAAAGGGGGCCTCCACGGTTTGTCGCTGCTTTTTTATTCTTAACCAGTCGTTGTCTTGGGGCCCCAAGAAATTTTGCTTGGTTTCCTCCTTTTTCGCGACGGGCCTGTTTTTACCTTAAAGACCATTACTACATAACTTTTTTTAAAATTTTTTTTTTAACTTTGGGCGGGAAAATCATCAGACCTCCACTGGGATTTAAACTCGCGTCATCCCTTACAGATGCAGTAGGGCCCAGCTGCCCCTATATTTGCCCCAAAGCTGTTCAGTAGATGGGGGGCTGGGGCAAATCGGCAGTTTGACTGTGCAGAAAATTGGGTGACGTCATGACGCTAGCGTGCCCCCAAAATCACGTGAAAAGGGCATTTCAAACAAGCATCGGGGGTTCTTCTTTTCCGAAACTCGGCAAGTCGGTATTCAGAAACCCCTCACTGGCTCTTAAAAGACCCTCGTGCTCCGATTTTTTCCCAGGCCCAAAATAAGATCGCCCAAAAGGTGGGAAGGTGAGAAAAAAGTCAAATTTTTGTTTCCGTCGGGTGGGAATCCAAACGGTGGGGGAAGATGCGCCCGGATGGGGAGGTTTTTCGAGGAGATGCCTGACGCCACGTGGTTCGCTTGAAATTTTCCCGGGGATTGGGCGCTACGTGGGGCCCGGGGCCCGAAAACCCACCTTCATGAGTTTTTTGGATAAGGGGTGGGCGCACTTTTTGGCTGCTCCCGTTAATTTTTTTAATTCGGGGGCCCGTGAAATGAAATTTTTACCTCTGACTTGAAGGGGCTTTAAAGGGTGGGGGTTGCTTCTGCTCTTTGGCGCTCTTGTATTTTCGCCCTTGTCCCCTTTTTGATTTCCGCATGCGCAGAATTTGTGCTGTGCATCGGGCCCGTTTGTTCACCCGCTCGCCCCCCAACGGCCCAGTCGTTCCTGATTTTCTTGAGCTCCCGTTTTTTGTTTTTTTTCTTTTTCCCTAAAAGGCCGCCCGGCAAACCTTTGAAAGTGGCGTCAAAGCGATGTAAACTTTGGGGGCGTGCAGGTTTCATTTACGGCGGGTTGGGGCCCTCATACTGAGACCTGTTAGAAATAATGTTAATAATTTTTTTTTTTTGGTTTTTTTCTTATCGGGAAAAAATAGTGGTGCGGTTTCATTTGGGGGGGCTTTGTTTTTGTTTAATGGGAAAAAAAATGCAAACTTACACAAGCCAGTGCTGCTGGGGGGGATACAGTAAAATCTACAGCTGGCATTCGGGGTACATTTTATTGATATTTGAAACGGTTTTTTTTTATTTAATGTCTTTTATCTTTTTCCCGGCTCTTTCAGTATTTCTATGTTTTTTTATTTTTTTTTGCTTCCCTAGGGTCCCGTGTTAAAAAAAAGAAAAAGGACTAAAACCAGGGGTATTGGTGAACTCATCAGGACTTTTTTACAAAAAAACCATAAAAATCCCCAACATTTTCGGGCTCAAGTTAAACAGGCCGCGACTAAAAACTATTATGGGCTGGGCCAACTGCTGTCCCCCATTGTTTAAAGTGTCAGTGCCCCTCGGGGAGACCTTGGTGGCAGATTCTGATCCCCATGTTGGTGAATCCCTGTTGACCCCACTCCTGTCTTGCCCCTCAGCCCTCGTGCCACTAGGTGGTCTTTGGGAAAGTTTCCCTCTGAAGTCTTTTTTTTAAAGGGGCAACCCATTTTTGTTTTTTCCACCCTCCCCAGATGCTCCTTTTTCTTTTCCCAGATGCTTTTCTTCCTGCTTTGCTGACTCAGCTGATATCCCCATGTTTTTACCACACCAAGTCCCATTTTGCAGTTCATTTTTTCTGGTTCAACTTGCAGATTATCCACACTTGATGTGTCGACAGACCTTCTGTGCCCAACAGTGCTGTCAGGATCAGTAAACTCTAAATTATCCCCAATTTCTGCTTTTGCCCCCCCCAACCCTAATACTTTATCTGTATGCCCCTTCTCTGTCCACATATCTCACAGTTTCCCCCTTTTTAAAAACGCTCCATTTTAAACCCTGTGGGGTTTTGCTCCTTCAACATCGACATCTTCTACTGGGACTAAAAGGATTTAGAGTCTCCTTCTCATCTCCAGTGTCTTCATTATCTGATGTAGTGTTAGATAAATCTCTCCATCTCTCTCACTGCTGGTGGTAGTATTTTATTTCCGTTGACTTTCCGTGGGCTAAATTTGGGGGGCCCCTTTAAAAAGGGACCTCCCCCGTCTGACTTTCACAACTCCATCCTGTCCCCTGACCTCTGCATGTCCCTTCCTTTTACGTCCACTCTTTTGTCATCCCCTTTTTCTCAGATTTACCATTTTTTAAATTAACCCATTTTTTAATTAAAAATCTGGGTGGCCTTCTGGTTTTTGGGGATTTCTTAATTTTTTTTTATTTTCCAACTCCCAAACTGTATAAACTTGGGAAAACCCTTTTGGTTTAAGCATGTCGGGTGATTTTATTTGTGTAATGAGGAGGGGTGTGGCCTAAAGGGGATCCACTTTTTTTTATCAAGGGGTGCATAATTTTTTAGGCAAACGTGTTTTCCCCTCAGACAAAATGAGCCAAAAAAGGAAAACCCAAAAAAATCCTTCTGGGGGATTCAATTTTCTTGAAATTGCTCCCGATATTGGGGGTGATCACAGAACTATCAAACATTTTTTGGGGCAAATAAATCAACAGGGCTACAAAAATGTTGTTTTTGGGGAAAAAAACAAATTCTTTTCCCAAAAATTTGGGGGAAAAATCCAAAACGTGGGTTACTAGGAACACAAATTTTCCTCCAGTGCTGTCATATTCCAGAACTTTTCAACCTACATGAAGTGCCCAAGTACAAGGTTTTCAGTGCTCCCGAGACATGGCCAATTAAAACAAGGCAGAAACCCAACCACCACTGAACAAGACACATAAGTTGGGAAAAATCAAAACTGGGCCTAGAAATATGTTTAGACAAATTTTTTAAAAAGGTTTTTTTGGACTGCTTTATATGAGGGGGCTTGGGAAAAAGCAGATGGATGGGCCCATGGCTGGATCAGTAGAGACACAAGGGGTCCCCCTCTACTCCCCCCAGTAAGATGAAGGTGGGGCACTGGGGATAGTCTGATGTTATTTAAAATGAGGGTAGAAGACCATGATTTTTATGCAGTACAATACTTTTCCCTAACGAACAAAGGAATACCCCCCCTGTGTGGGTTAACCAATTAAAAAGGGCCCTTTAAAAATAAAGAAAAAAGACATGGCCCCCCTCCCCCTGACCTAAAACCCTTCTTAGCGGCAGATTTCGGGGAAGGAAAAAGGGGTTTCCTCTCTGAGCGGGGTCTGGGAGGGGTGTGGGGGGCTGCTGCACAAAAATTTTAAAAGGATCAAAAACGGCAAAACTCCATGAATGGAAGGCATGACTTAAAAAAAAGAAGGATATATTGGTCCTCATTATTTATTTATTTTTTTAAAAATTTAGAAACGTTTAAAATTTTTAAATGTTGAGTTCTTTATTATTCTCACTTTAGTAAAATGAAAACAAGTAAAAATGGGAAAAAGTAAAACATTCTAGTTACATGTTTATTAACATTTTTGGGTTAACTGGGAAATGTATTTTTCCATATTAAAAACCTAACCCTTGGGGACACTGTTCATCCTTCACCCAACTCACTCCCCAAAAACTTCTTTCTCATCCCTTGCCCCCCAACCAAAGGGGGATATGGGGACTAACAACATTTATCATCCCAATTTTTATCCTGGGAAACATTATCTGTCGACCTCTTTTCACCTCCAGAACACTCTTAACATTTGTTCCTTCCCGAATAACTCTGACTCCATTTCTCCCCCCTATCCCACCATGATAGAACAATTTGGTCCCCTTCCGATCCACCTGGCCCCCCCCCTTCCCTTTTTGTCTCGAGGGGCACAATATATCAACCTTCATTCTCTCCATCATTGACTAACTCTCTCCCCCTTACCAGTCATACCCCAAAATTCAAAATTCCCCCCCTTCCCTCTCTTTTCTTTCCTCCCTCTCGTCCTGCCTCGGACCCTCTCCCCCCCCTTCTTGGCCAACGGGAGCCTTTCTCCGGGGCCCTGGAAATTTGTTTTTTGTCTGCATATTTTTTGGCAATGTTATACAATTTGGGTGTCCTTCCTGGGGGTAACCCTGCTCATTTATCCCGGGGTTGAGAAAAAACTACACTGTTTTTTGCATTCCCGTGGCGGGTTGTCTGTAATTTACTTGTGTTTCTGCTGGTCCCCTTTAGAAATTTAAACTGCTCAGCAATAACCATCATCTTAGGGGTTTAAATGTGCTTAAACATCCACAATATCTTTAAATGGGTTTTTTTGCGGGTCTCCCAAAAAAACCACTAGACTACTTAATAGAATATAAGGTTTTTTAGACCCATTACTTAAAAAACAGGCCACCTTCCCCCCTAATTCCCATTTGTTTTGGGGGCAGAACTGCTCAAGGCCTCAATGTCAGTAGCCATTCCTCCCCCAGTGCTGTCAAAAAACAGCCATTTGTCCTAAAATCCTTTCATCTTGTTTCAATTTCTTAATATTTTTTCTTTTTCTTCTCTGTTTTATTAAATTGGTCTCCCTTCCCGACCCAGGTGTACTTCCCTTAACCCCCGGTGTATAGAAAACATGGACAATTCACTCAATGTAAAATTGGAAACTCAGGGTGTTTTTAACTTCAATGGGGGGTTTTTTTTTGTTTTCCAATTCTGTTTTTGTTTTACACTTAAACCAACAATAAACTAATTATTAATAAAGACAGACACAAATGTTTGCAATTTTTAAACTTTTGTCATTTTATGTGTATAACAAGATCTAGCAGTAACCCAAAGGGGCAGGCACACACATTCATTGAATTATTTGCAAATTAAAAAAAATTTTATATTTAGTTTTCAATTCCTTAACCATCTTTAATTTTCATTTTTTTATATCACATCAACCTTTCTTTCTTTTCATTCTTTTTTTTACTTGACCATCTCAGTATTTTTAAACCAAATCTTATATTTTTTTGTTTACATTTTGTTGTTCACTTGACCATTATTTGTTTTCCCCCATTTAAACTTTTAATGCTATATCTTTAAAATAATGCTATGTTACCATAAAAATTCTTCCATAGAATTCATATGTGGCTCTGGTTTTTCCTTACATCTAGGATGTATTACTTTTTAATGTTTTTTTCCACTATTCTTTGTACTTATTAACTACCTTTTGCCCGGGTCTTTTACCTCATTCAAAAATTAATTATTCATTTTTTTTGGAAGATGAACCAATGGAAACATTATTTGTTTTTCTGGGACAGGGCCTTTTTCCAATATGACTTTGTGTGTGTCTCTTTAAAATTTTTTTTTTGGAAATGTATCCTTTAACAAATTCAGAAAGGTGTCAGCTTCTCTCAGTCTGGATCCTTCTGTGCCACCTAAGTGTGCTTGGACATGAGGTGGGTTTTCCCCTGGTCCAAAATTTAAAGTTTTTCCCTCCAGGTGAATTTTCCCCTGTGATCTTTTAAAAAGTTGTGCTGTCTGGGGAAAACTTTACATTCAGAACAGCTTTCTTTCTTACCAGAATGAATTATTTTATGTTTATGAGGGGAAAAACTGTTATATGAGAATCACATTTTCCCTATTCATTTTACAACTGTAAGGCTTCTATCAGTATGACTTCTCCCATGATTTTTACAGAAATTAAGGTGTGAAATTGTTTGCCCATTTCCCAAACAATGGGGGGGTTTCTCTCCCAATTTGAAGTCATTTGACTCAGTAGGGTGCTTTGTTGGAAAGGGGCTTTCTTATCATATTGGGGCAACAATAAGGCTTCTCTGCGGTTTTTGAGTTCTGATGTGGCACTGAAATAAAAATAAATCTAAGAATCGTTTCCAATTCAGATCCGGGAAAAAAATTTTTTTCCCGTTGGTTTTTTACCTGTCTATAAAAAACATTTCTGGCTTCAAAACATTTGCCACATTTGCCCTACTGCATTTTCTCTTCCTTAGGGTTTTTGTATGTACTTTCAAAAAAAAGGGTTTTTTGTTGAAAAACCTTTTTTCCCATTGAGAACATTGGGGTTCTCTCCGGGGTTTTTAAATTCTGTGTGCTTTTGAAAACGAAATTTTTCAGAAAATTGTTTGCCACATTCTGGGGCAACAATAAGGTTTTCCCCTGGTTGGAAATTTTTGTTTTCTTTAAAACCTTCTCCCGAAAAGGCACCCCATTTCAGGGAAGGGTTTTTTTTTTTCCTGTGTGGACTCTTCTGTGCCTCTGGGGAAAAAAATGCTTGAAAATTAAAACCCCATTCTGGACAACAATGAGGTTTTTTCCCTTTTAAAAAATTTTATTTTTTTTTTTTTGAAAAAGGGGGACCAAAATTTGGACAGAAGTTTCCCTTTCTCGTTTTAAAAACACAAACTTTAAAAAAACATTTTTTTTCCTGAAACCGGAAACCCTTACCATTTGAGCCCAAAATTTTTAAAAATTTCCCCTTTTTTCAACAAGAAAAGGGGGGCCTAGGGGGGTTTCCCTTGGGTCAATAGGGGTTTAAATTTGGCCCTCCGGTTTTGATGTTTTCCCTTTCAAACCAACTCCACCCTTTTTTAAATTTTTAAACAGGTACGTAAAAGTTGGGAAATAAATTTGGGAATTTTCATGAAAAAGGGAAAAAAATGGTCTTTCCCCTCCGTTTTTAGTTTAAAAACTGCGCGCGTTCCAAATTTCTCCAACCTTTTTCTAACTTGTTTTGTGCCTACAAAAAGGGTAAAAAAATTTTTAAAAGGGAATTTTATTTTTTAAAAAAGGGGAAACAACATGGGGTTTTAATTTAAAAAAATTTTCAAGAAACCTTTTAACATTAAAAAAAGAAAAGGGGGTTTTGAAAAACAGGGTTTTTTCCAAAGTTTTCACCGGGGAAAGGGGCAAAAATTTTCCGGGGTTTCTCTCTTTTACTCCCAGGGGCCTCCAAAAAATGGGGAAAACACTTTAGAAAACCCAACCTTATAATACTGAAAAGGGGAAAAAAAAATTTCCAAAAAAGACTCACTGTGACGGCCTTAAAAACCC
>NW_024379997.1:0-24202 GCF_016835505.1 Polypterus senegalus
AAAAAAACATAACCAGCTCCCTGTGTCCGTCATATAATATCTGAACATAAAGAAAGCTGAAGGTCTCCATCATGTTGATCTGCTCAGGTCCACAAAACATTTGGGCTTTAAGAACAAAGAAAACCAACAGTTTGGGAAATGTCTGCCTTTGAGGAAGAGAGGCAACAAGCCATGGGATTAAATCACAGGTTTAATTAACAGCAACAATTGACATCTAATTAAGAAACTGGCTGGAGTTTGCGGCTCTGAGTTTGCTGTTGGCTCCTCACTTCATATCTCATTTTTGTTTGAATGTCATTTAACAATTCAGAGGAACGAGTCTTAAAAAGCATAGCAATGAAAATAAGTGGAAAAGAAGTCAATTAACAGCAGAAATTGGTCACTGGGTAAGAAAGTGGCAGCAAGGAAAACTAGTGCAGCTCTCCAGGAAAGTTGTACCCCCGTGATCTGTGCCAACATTAAAAACACCCATCATCTTGAGATCTTAATGTGCGCTCAGGTTTGTAAGTCATGATAAGTTCAGATAAGTAAGCCGGACCTCGGCCATTTAATGCTTTATAAGTTCAGATATTATAAGGAACTCCTGATCCCTTATGGGCAGCGTATTCAGCACACCCAGAAATTAATTCAGAAATCAAGCACCTGGAGCACTTCTGGGTGAAGTATAAAAGGGGCCAGCAGCCACCACTACTCAGGAGGTAGAGTCGGGAGGAGGAGGATGAGGTTGCCTGAGAAGAGTGGTGGAGGAAGAAAAGAGTGCTGTGTTGTGTGTTTTATTTGGTGTTTGTGCTTGGGACTGTGTTGTGTCTGTGGGGATTAAGGGGAAGACGTGCCCCACAGGTGAAGAAAAATAAAAGTTTATTTATTTTACACAAGCCTCAGTGTCCATCTGTGTTGGGTCAGGCCCCCATATAGCGCATTTTGTTATAATAGATTTATGCGTTTTCATTGTTGTCCTTTGTCTGTATATACTTTTAGACCTGCAGTTCTTCTTCTGTTATCCTTATGTTATTAGCATGTTACATTTTTTCATTGAGATTCATTTCCGAGGTGCTCTGTGCATGAAGTTTGTATGTTCTTCTTATGTACACATTGGTATTCTTTCAGTGCGCCAGATTCCTCCCATAATCCAAAGACATGCATGTCAGGTGGGTTGGAGTTGCTAAATTAGCCTTTCAGTGTGTGTGTGTGTATGTGTGTCCTGTGATGGACTGGCACCCTGTCCAGGTGTTGTCCCTGTGTTGTGCCTGATTATTACTGGGATAGACTCCAGCTACCCCACCACCTTGCTCTGCATAAGCAGGTTAAGAAAATGGCTGTTTGGGTCATTTAGTGCAGCACGCGTGTTTGGGTTATTTGATGATAAATATTCTAACAGCAGGTCTGAACCACAGACATAGGAAGTGAAAAGTGATTTGGGTGGAACTTTGACAATTTATGAACTTCAGCCATAAACTGAGCAGATCTCTTCATAGGTCTGGTGTCCTGGCTGGAAGGTGGTACAGAGACCTCCGGCACTGGATTTACTGTTTGGTAGTTTCATAATTTAATACATTTTATTCTGCAGTATCTGAGTTTCCAGATGTTTTGGTATTTTTTGATGTAAAATAAGATCTTGACAGAGTTAGATGAGGATATTTGTGGGCCTTATTGTGTAAATTTAGGTTTGGTCTCCATGTCTACATGTGGATTCAGCTACCATACTGTAGTTGAGAAGTCTTTGTGTTAATAAAATTCATTTTCACTATTTCAGTTTACAATGTGGAAACAGACTTAAATTACACCAATGCTGTTATGATTGTATTTGAATTCCTGACTATCCACCTTTGGAAGCTGTCAATAATAAAAGTTATTAGAAGGCAAAGGTTTAGAAGAAAAAAGTTGTTTCTTTATGTTAATGATTTGGTGCTCGGTATCTCAGATCACAGTCATGTGTATTAAATCTATTGAGTGAATATCATGACAGTCTATTGAATAAGAGTGATCTCCACTCTGTGAATTCTCTCACATGCCAAACCAAACCTGATCGCTTTTGTGTGATTGTCTCTGAAGATTTTGTTCTCCATGAAAACATGAGATCAGTCATCACTACACAACACATGGGGTAAACAACATAAAATACAAAAATATAATTTATAGGGCAGAGTGGACCATTAAATTTACCTTCTTACTGAACTGATCACAAACACGTCTTAGTGGCTTCACTTATCTCAACTGACTCAGAAAAATGACAAAACACATCACAATGTTCTCATGAGTCTAACTTTGGTTATCAGATGATGTTGTAGGTCCTACCATTGCTGCCACTCCGTGTCCATGTCCTCCTGGGTTCTGAAATCCCATATCTTCTACATCAGTGTGCCTTCAAACTCTTTTATTCATTTGTCACTCTCTTCAAGCTCAAACTCCATCTTCACTCTTACTGGTAAGTTAAACTTTTCTTTTAATCTTGTGTTGCTATTCACATTTATTAAGTCAAATCTGTGGATCACTTCGAGTGTCAATATGAAGGTAAGTGTGACAAAAAAAGTAAATGTTGATAAGACCATGTGTGTCCTCTTGTGTGTCCAAACAGAAACAGTTGGGGAAAACACGGAGTGAAATCAGGAGGAGACTTGAGGAGAGAGAGAAGAAAATGAAGGAGATGAGAAATGTGGTGGAGCAGATAAAAGTGAGTTGAATTAAGACGATCCTTCAAATTATGGACATGAGAAATAAATGAAAACTTGAAAAGCCAGCAAAGCTTCACTGGTGATGACGTGTAGGGGCAGACAGAAGGACAGAAGACATTTTATTTTATCATCCATGGTATTTCACTGTCAACAGTGCTTCTTGTTATTTCATTGCAGATTCAGACAGTAGGACCCTAAATTAGTGAAACCTGAACTCACCCGTCTAAACCCATGCTGACCGCTCACTAACACTCCTTTTCTTAACATGTGTTTCTTAGTATTTTATTTATTAATGATAGTAAAAAATAGACACATGTTAATCTTACAGATATGTGTTGCACCTTCTTATCCCCACAGTCTTCCTGGACTGCCACAAGGCACAAATAGACTTTTTGAGATCATCACTTTGTCAGTTCTGCTCCTCAGCTTTATTCTTTAAGTTTGTCCGGCTGATCTGGCACTCTGTAGATAACAATGACAATGACAGCTGTCAGCCAGGAAGGTAACACACCGCATGAGTCTCTGGAACAAACCTTCATCTCATCGCCCCTAATATTTGAATCCCTAACTATCACTACTTCCCTCTTTCAGCAGACTAGTATGGATGTTAACCTTTAGGGTTTTTCATTCCTGCCTGGTATCTCAGGATTACCTGAGTCAACTCCTAACAATACAAGGTCTTGAAAACAGGTGGACATCTCCAGCTTTGTGGTTAATGAGCTTAGACAGTGTGTACTACTTACCTTACACTTACATCAGACTGTGACCTACCTGTCACTGCTCTAGCCAGTGCTGTGTCCTATGCCACTTTGGAGAGCACACTAACACCCCCTACAACACCTGGGTGAGCCATTCAAATATAAGTCATAGTAGCAAAGGCTATCAGTAATAATAAAAAGTTAATAAGTGAACTAGAAATGAAGACTCAGCCCTGAGTTTGACATTGGAAATAAGAGGGACAATAAATAAGCCAAGAGTTCATGAAGTGAAATTAAATTAGAATTCCCTTACCAACCTCAACACACTTGTGTGTAATATCTCCATTTATATCTGATATTGTCATCAACAGGGAGCATCAAACCAGAACCAAACCAAACCTGAACAAAACTACCACACACACGTCTCTGGGCCTAAAGACTCTAATTTTCACATGATTACCTTCCATCACACAGGCATTTGTTTACAATACCCAAAATCATCATCATCTTCATCATCATCTTTTCTTCTTCTCTAATTCCATGTCCATTTCACCTGGCTGGGCTGGAGAGACTGTTTTTACTAAGAGACCCTGTGGTACTTCCAGTACATAAGAGAAACACGCCAGAATCACTTCTGTGTTATAGTCCTCATAGGATAATTGAACTTTCCCCTCAGTAGGTCCTTCTAATATCTCTAAAGGACCTCTAAAGGGCTGACTGTTCAGATGTCATATCCCATTCACCCTTGTAGACACCTTGCCACCCAGAATACTAGATGAACATGTTGTCCTGGCTAATAATTCTCTGACTGCCCTCCCATTATTCTAGTCTGTTGTTTCAGTGAGATACCACCAAACATCTTGACCAGGATGCCAGCCAATCCAAACTATTCTTTACAACATTAAAATGCCCACAAAGTGTTTCAGGACTTGTAATTCTTATTATGTGACTCAATTCAATGTCTTTCTTTATTCAATCAGATATCTGTGGAAAGAGAAGTAAAGGAAAATGAGAAAAACTTCATTGATCTGATCCATTGCATTGAAGAAGCTCAGAAGAACTTGTTTGAGAGGATGAAAGAACAAGAGAAGAAAGAAATAGAGAAGGCTGAAGGAGTCATGGAACAACTAGAGAAGGAGATTGAGGAGCTGAAGAAGAGAGACACTGAGCTGAAGGAGCTTTATGACAACAAGGATCACATCCACTTCATGCAGGTGAGGGAAGCTCCTTACAGGAAACCTAGTCATATTGGGATGTGTGGGACCTGAGAACATTTAAAAAGAAATTCAAAAGATCTGAGGAGTTTTTACAACATGAGAAGGATAGGCCATTCAAACCAACACAGAATGTCTATTCATATTTCTCTAATAATGTCAAAATGTATAAAAGTCTCTGAGTCTCTGCTTTTTAAACATCTCTGTCATATCATCTCCTAATATTTCTATTATAAAACTCATAAGATTCAAATCCTTCAAATCCCACAGTCCAGTCTCTCTTCCCTCGTCTTTCGTTTGTGCTATTTGTTCATTTCTCTAATATGGAGACCAGCACTGCACACAATATTCCTGAACTGGACTCACAAGTGTGTTCTTCATGTGATGGAGATTCTCTTCTTGATTTATACTTCACACATCATGGACACTATATAACTCAGCTTCTCACTAGCCTTCTCTAATCTCTACTAGCTGAGGATGGTGATGAGTACACAAAGGGCCACAAGTCTTCATCACAAGTGACACCTTCTAGTGCAGACCTTCCATTGTGTAATTATACTGAGGAGCTCTCTTACTTCATGTATATTTGTTTACATTTAATTGAATTGATTTCACCTCAGAACTCTGAAAAGCCCAATGTCTTGCTCTCTTTGTCAAGTCAGTTCTTTGCCCACCTGGCGCTGTCCCTCAGTCCCCTTATCTACAGTCTGATTACTCTGCTCTTATGGTGTCCTGCATGAACAGCTTATTGAAAGTCAAGTCGATCTCTTATGTCTCACTACACTGAAATACTCTGTCATTAATAACCAATAAATGAATGAGAGGTGATCTCCACATTTCAATCCAGGTTGACTGCCCATCATGTACGGTGCGGACACATAACGTAGTTTACTGGTTTGTCTTCTGTCTCTCTGTTGTGTCATCCTTGATGTGAACCCTGTCTCCATCTGGGGCACGTATAAGAAACTGGAAGGAATAAAACAGACGTCATAAGCTTACTGCAATATTGAAGACCTTTGTACATTATAGTAAATTGGGACAATTTCTGGGATATTGCCATGGTGATAGATACCAACCAATAGTTAAATAAGCAGCATGAAAAGGAAAGAAATAAAGAGCAAAACAAAACACAAAGTTTACGGTGAATGTAAGAAGCACAAACTATCTAAGACCAGAGAGAAGATCGTCTCACTTGGGTATCGAGTCCTCTTTCTTTTTGGAAGTGGCCACCTTGAAGAATTTCCCAAAGTTACTTTTCCTGAGTTGAGGTGGTACAGCAAGAAACGATCCATTAACACAGGAATCCCCACCAAATTTGTTTCCCTTGATCACCTTGTTTTTCCCAACACACATGAGGAAATTCGAATGGCCTTACCACCTCAACAAATTTCCTGCTGATAACCGCCAATCGCACTTCTGTGACGTCTACCGACGCAGACCTAAATTGTAATTTCTTATTAACTTTTGCAACCAAGAAACCTACACAGACAGTAACTCAACAGAAGTGTGTTTATTATTTCAGGTATGACTGAATGAATGTGAAACACACACAAACACACACTCATGTATGAAGACGTCTTGATATGGAAACGCTATTTGGGCTTCCAAGACTGTACACATTCAGCAACATGTCATTTAAATGATTCTTTTTGTTCAGTTTTATTCCTGAATAAAAGCACACTTGTTTTCATACCTTTTGTGAAAGTGTTTATTTAATATTCCATGCCTTTTTTTGTTTTTAAATTTATTGATTTTATTAAAATCCAGTAGCATTCCATATTAGCAAGTCAAGTTTAACAAAATGAAGTTCGAAACAAATCAACCCCCACCCATGACAAAGAGAGCTAGGCCAACAGAATAAAACTTTAATAATAGTAAAAATAAATAAATAAATAAAGAGGAGACAGAATCCACTTCCTCAATTTAAATGCTTATTCTAAAATGTTATCGATTAGATCCTGCCAGGTTTTGAACAAGTTTTATAAAGACTCTCTAAGTGAGAATTTACTTTTTTTCCAATTTCAAATAATATATAACATCAGTTACCTACTGACGTAAAATGGGAGAGTTCGGAGTCTTCTAGTTGAGCAGGATAAGTCTACGTGCTAATAGTGAAGTAAAGGCCATTACAATTTGTTTGTCCTTTACTTTAAGCCCCTCTGTGAGCCCACCAAACACAGCCGTTAGTGGGTTAGGAGGGATTGGGACACCAAGGCTGTCTGAAAGGCATTTAAAGATTTTAGTCCAAAATGATGTTAATATGATGCAGGCCCAAAACATGTGACCTAGTGAGGCTGGAGCTCGACTGCAATGTTCGCAGGTTAGATCTTGGCCTGGAAACATTTTGGACAATTTTAAACAAGAGAGATGTTTTCCAGACATTAAAAGCTGCGACGCGTTTGAGAGGGAAAAAGGTGATTATCGTGCAGAGGTGCCACAGATAAAAGCTTCTCTATCTTAAAATCCTTCCTACATTGGTTCCATATTCTGAGTGAGTGAAGCACCATTGGGTTGTTAGTAAATTGGCGATAACTTGTACTTATTGGGATACAAAGCAAGGAATATAAACAAGAGCTGCAGGATTTTATTTCTATTGCTGACCAAGCCTGTGTGTGTTTATCTATTTGTGTCCACGTCCCAGGTTTTTATTGATTGTAAATTTGCTGCCCAGTAATAAAATTGAAAGTTAGTTAGAGTCATGCCACCATTAGCCTTAGGTCTTCGTAGGGTCGCCACCATCTGCCTTAGTTCTTTGTAGGGTCGCTCTTTGGATACGTGGATTTTTTGAATTCCAAATAAATGAGGTTATGGTTGAATCTAATTTCTAAAAAAAAAATTTATTGAAGTATATTGGAATGTTATGAAATAAAAAGAGAATTTTAGGAAGGATATTCATCTTAACAACTTTAATTCTTTTAGATAAAGTGAGATGAAGGGCTTTATGTTTACTTGTGATGTTAACCCCTCGGTATTTAATCTGATCTGATGATAAAAGGGAAGGTGTCCAATCTAATATTGTGTGCTTGAGAATTCACTGGGAAGAGCACACTTTTAGTCAAATTAATTCTGAGACCAGAGATCTTTTGAAATTCTGAAAGTGCTGTTAGGACTGCAGGCACAGTATTCTGTTGATCTTATATATCTACAGTACCATATCATCTGCAGAGAAATATTTGGTTCAAGTCCTTCTCTGACAATCCCCTTTATCTCATAAGCGCTTTGACAGTGAACTGCCAGTGGCTCAATGGCGATTGCAAAGAGCAGTGGTGACAGGGGGCATCCTTGTCTGGTACCACACTGTATTTTAAAGGAGTCTGAATTCATGTTGTTAATACAAACTGAACATTCTGGACTGGTATACAGTAGTTTGATCCATGTACAAATGTTTGGGCCAAACCTAAATTTCTCCAGTGTAGTGAAAAGGTAGTTCCATTCAATCATGTCAAATGCTTTTTCTGTATCCAATGATAATAATATCTCTGGGATGTTAGACTTTGTGGGTAAGTATATTACATTAAACAGGCGTCGGAGATTGGAAGCTAAGTGTCGGCCTTCAATATATCCAGTTTGGTCTTGTGATATTACTGAAGGCAGCACTTTCTCCATCCTTCTAGCTAGGACTTTGGAGAGTATCTTCACATTCCACATCTTATTTTGAAAATATTTGAACTTCACAGTCACAAAACAATTTGGCTTTTATTCAAAAATAAAAACAAATGTAAAGAAATCGCTTAGATGACATGTCGCTGTGAATGTGTAAAGACTGTGAAGTCCAAATATCAGTTGGTACAAAATAAGATGTTTGAACTCATATGTGTGATAACGTGTTTCATTTTCAAACGGACATATCTGATGTAATAAAAATGTGCATTTGATCTGAGTCTGTAACAGTCTGTGTAAACGTATGGTTCTTGTAAAAGTAAGCTCAAAAAAGACAAATTGTTTAATGGTTGATGTCACAGAAGTGTGATTGTCTAAAATAAAAACACATTCAAGCAGTTATATTTGATATAATAAAGACATACATTTGCTTTGTGTCTACAAGACGTAACATTTCTTGTTTTGTCGTACATTTACACAGATTGTTGTATCATGGAGCACACATGAACTGTCTGCATTTCAAATACTGATATATCATTGCTAACATATCTCTGCTCAACTATTTGCCGTATAAATTTTCAAAGCAGACTTGTGCTGTAAGTTAGAGAATTTGAGCTGGTGGTGTTACACAGAGAGTGTAAGAGTCAGGAGTGGCAAACGGCTGTCTGAACGAGGGATGGGTCAATGGAGGTTCAGCTGCTAACTGACACAGTTACAAAACAAAGGTGTAGTACGAGGGTGTTGTACCGTGTTGGCCATTATGGATGTAGTGAGAAGTCAAGTGAAATGAGACCTTTTATTGGCTAAATAAAAAGATTATAATACGCAGGCTTTCATGACAACTCAGGCCCCTTCTTCAGGCGAGATGTAATCGAAACAAAGGTGGTTATCGTGGGCAGTTGCTGTGACAATAAAACATGCGTGTTATGGGGAAGTAGGCTTTACAGGGTGATGTTAAAGATTTTGTTCTTGATCCTCTCTGAAATCTCATCCCCTCTTCTGATGCAGACTTTCTTATCTCGCTGTGTCCTTCCTGCTGATGGAGACTCGCTCAGCTTCACTGTCACTGCTGATTTTTCTTCTGAGGACCTGAGAAATGAGCTGTCATGTCTGAAAAGAGTTTGGAGAAGATCAGCCAGTGGGACATCAAGACATCGACTTGTCAGGTACAGTGTCTGTTCACGTTGTTGTGAAAGGCCACTCAATGTCCTCTTATTGTCCTCTTTAGAAGGACCAGAGTGATGACAAGAGGACATTGATTGGTGAGACATGAAGAAGGCCTGCTCTTTGACATTTATTTTGATATCAAGAATGTTTTATTATACCTTATGTAGCTGCGTTTATTCAGAATTACTAAGGTTCTGCAGCTTTAGTTTGCTTCATGGGATTCAACGATAGCTTGACACGTTGAAATGATTCCACAGACAAAATATCTTCATTTCTAAAAGCTTTAGTAAAAATTCAATGTAAAACAGTTCACACAAAAATAGAGAAATAATTGATTCAGCAAAGAAAAGAAAAGAAAATATTAAGAAAAGTCCTGTTTAAAGCTTCTATATCTTATTTGTTTCTTGAAGTTATCTCACTTGTAAACTGCAAGATGAGTCTACCAGGCCATGCTAGCAATGAGACAAACTCCAAACACACACTGAGTCAATTAACACACATTATTATTTATATAGCAAGAAAGTTCAATCTCATATTAACTTACATGGCGTGAAAGACTACACCATATTCTATGTAGAAGTTAATGTTCTATAGAGATCACACAAACACTAATATGAATTTAACTTAAGAATTCACTTTCTAAGATTGGCTCTTACATTTCTGACCCCTAATTGGCTATGCAGGAGCTGACATAATTACTATACTATACTTTACTTAATAAGAGCCACTAACTTTACTTTTACATTAACTAACGCAGTTTTCAAGTCACTAATAATAACACTGCAAACAAACATTTAAGGATTTCTTATTTCAAACTTTGGCAGTTTCTTGCAGCAGGCCCAGTTTATTCACAGGTCTGTCCAGTGTGCTGCACACAAACTCTTCTGACTGCCCCTTTGCCATCTGCCATTGTCTTGATGAGTCGCTCCTTTAATTACTCAGGAATTGTGGGGTGCAGCATCATCTACAATTAAAACAACCTCCCTGTTCAAAGTTTCTTCTTGCTGTAAGCCATTTCTGACGTTCTTGAAGTGTTGGTAAATGCTCCTTAGACCATCTTTTACAAAACAAACCAGCTGTGTATTGAAGTTACTTCCAGCGTCTTCGAGTGTGTTGGTCGTTTTTAGACAAGAGTCCAGGAGGCTTGTCAGGTTGTGTCTTCATTAACAGCAAGTGATTGGGTGTGAGAGCCTCCAAGTCTTTTGGGTCGTCTGATGTCTGTCAGAGGTCTGTTATTGATGATTGAGTCAACTTCACACATCACTGTTTGGTGACTTTCATCATCGAGTGTCTGTTGTTTTAGTGTTGAGTTCAGAATCTTTCTTATGCTTCTGATTTGTCTCCCACACTCCACCTTGATGAGAGGCTGATGGTGGATTGAAAATCCATTTGATTTCTTTCTTCATGATACCGTTGCTGATTTTTTCTTCATCTAGATTTTAAATTGTGTCACGTAGAGCTCTTTCTGCTCCAATAAACTTTGTTCCATTATATGAGCGCATGATTTTAACTTGTCCTCTTCTGCACATGAATCAGCGTATGGCATTGATACAACAATCAGAGTCTAAGCTGTGTGCCATCTCTATGTGGGCAGCTCTGGTTGTTAAACAAGTGAAGATTACTCCGTACCAGACTTGACCAGACTTCATCCTCTTTTGACTTGAAAAGCACCAAAATAATCAACTCCAACATTAGTGAACGGTCAGGTAACAAGCGAACTTCTGACAAATATGACATTTTTTGCTCTCCTGCTTTCTCATTGTATCTTCTGCATGTTGTGCACTTTGAAATGATTTTCCTGACAATGGAGATTGCTTGAGGTATCCAGTATTTCTGACATAGTTGTGCAAGCCTATAATTGCACTCACAATGTCTGATTTCTTTATGAATGAAGAACTGCAGGATGTTTAGTTTCAGCTGGCATTGCAGCTTTGCAGAGTCTTCCTCCAACTCTCAGTATTCCATCTTGTATGATCGGGTCAAGTTTATAGATTTGACTGTTCTTTTTTACGCAAGCCTTTTTCTTTAAAGCCTTTAATTCTTCTGGAAATTCTTGCAGTTGACTGAGGCGTATAAGCTCTGTTTCAGCTTTAGCCAAGTCTTCTGAAGAAACTGAGCCTGGTTCTAAAATCAGTTTATACCTTTTCATGTGCTTTGTGATGAGTGATTTATGTTCTTCTGGATTACTTTCAGACTGACTGACTTCTAGTTGAAATGTTTGTCTTTCATTTTTTAAGAGCAGCAGTATGTCTTTAAACTTGAGGAGCCAAGCCACTGCTTTCTTCAAGCTTAGCCAATCTGAAAAGTGAGTGATTAGTTTGTTGATGGGCTCGGTCGCCTCCTCTGTTCTTGTCATGTTAACTGCACAGATTTTAACTTCTGGATCATCTTCAGAAACTGAATCGTTCAGTTGATCTGGTCTGTTTGGCCACTCATGTTCAGGCTTCAGTAAGAAACTTGGACCTTGTGACCATGTGGTGCTTCTGAGAAAGTTTTCTATGCTTAGCCCTCTGGATGCTTGATCAGCGGATTAAGGGAAGATGTGATGTACCTCCACTGTGAAGGTTGTGAATGATCTCTGATCACGGAGATTCTGTTGGTAACAAAGGTCTTGAATCGAGTGCTTTCATTTGAAATGTATTTTAACACCAAGATGCTGTCAGTCCAAAATGTAGATGAAGCTCACCTTTTAGCATTTTGACTGCCACAACGGCTGCTGTCAGGTCTAATCTTGGAGTCGTGACCTGCTTCAATGGTGCAACTCTTGACTTCCCCCATCAGCGATGAACAATGTTTTTTGCCTTCTTTGTTAGTCAGGAGACGATATGCGACAGTGCCATATCCATCTTCACTGCCATCTGCAAAATGGTGCATTTGTGCTGACCTTATGGTTCCAAACCAGACAGATTTGATGCATCTGTTCACTTTATAGTCTGTAAGTAACTGTAATTCATCCATCCATTTTTTCCATTTCTGAATGTGTTTGACTTCTACTTCTTCATCCCATCCACATTTCTCTTAGAATAAGCTTTGCTGGCAGTATGGTGGTGCTAGAAAGCCAAGTGGATCATAAACTGAGCTAACAACAGACAGAATACCACTTGCAGCGGGCTTGTTTTGTAACTTCATCTGAAATTTGAAACTGTCTGTTTCTGTGCACCACTGGACACCCAGGGCACGTTCTGTAGGAAGAAGACTGTCGCTCAAGTCTAAGTCCTTTTGTTCATGAGCTCTGTCTTCTTCAGGAATAGACAATAAAACTGCTCTGTTGTTACTCACCCACTTAGTCAAATGAAATCCACCTCTATGGCATAGAGCTTGGCGGTCCTTTGCCAGCTTTATTGCTTGTTCTTCTGTTTCCACCGACTTTAAACAATCATCTACATAGAAGTTATTGAGAACGGTGTTAACAGCTTCCTCAGGAAATGTATCTCTGGCATCTTCAGCTGTTCAATACAAAGCATAAGAAGCACAAGTGGGTGAAGAAGTAACACCAAAAAGATGTACTGTCATTTTGAATTCTTCCATGTTTCTGCTTAGATTACCTTCAGGCCACCATAAATAGCACAAGACATCAGTGTCTTTATCTGGTACTTTAACTTGGTAGGACATTGACTTAATGTCTGCCATTAATGCCACTGGCTCCTTTCTGAATCTTGTAAGGACGCCAATGAGTGTGTTAGTTAGGTCAGGGCCTTTTAGTAATTGTTCATTTAGTGAAATCCCCTGGTAGGTGGCAGTGCAATCAAAGACCACTCAAATCTTATTTTCCGTTGGATGATACACACCGTGATGTGGGATGTACCACACTCTGCCTCCATTGTAATTCAGGCTTTCTTTTTGTACCTTGACAGCGTAACCTTTCTCAATAATGTCTCTCATGAACGTTTTATAGTCTTTATGGAATTCTGAATTGTTGCTCAGTTTTCTCTTGAGCCCAATAGCACCCTGTTCAGCAATACAGTGATTGTTCGGCATTTTAAGTGTTTCTTTAAAACACTTTAAAGGCAATTTTAAACAGTAGTGGCCACCTACCAGTCTCACAGATTCTGAGGCTATGCACATGAACTTGTCCTGTGACATTTTCCTCTAGAAATCTGTGTTATACTGTTGCAGCAGCATATCTTCAATCTCTGTTATTGGCACACGATTGATCGAATATTTGGACAGCTTACCACTTTGTTTTAAGAGGTCGTCTGTCTCTTTGTATTGTCCATTGACCGCCCATCCAGGTGTAGTCTTCACATCATGAGGTCCATCTCCTTGGCTAGGTCTGATTCGTGACTGCCTGAAGATTTCTGGGTTGTTGATTTCTATTAAAAGATCAACTTCAGAGTCAGTATGAGATAGACGTACCTCTTTAAGATATGCCCACTTGTTGATATCTTCTTGTAGTGGAATACTTTCTCTGTTCATTGGAATGGAGACCTGCATGTAGACCTTTGACAAATCAATATATTCATCATCATTGAGACCACAGACTGGCAAATCTGACAGAGCATTCAGTTAGCATGTTTGAATCATCATCATAATAGTTACTCATAGTTTTGAGGTATACTTGTGTTCTTCTCCCCTGAAGGTTTAACTTTCTCTGGAGCCTTTCAGTGCAGATTGTTACTGTACTGCCGAGGTCTATAAAGGCGTATGTTTCTACATACCTTTCACTCTTCTTAGATTTTAACTTAACATGAACCACATGCAGTACACATTCTTCTCCGGCCCCAGTTCCAGTCTCGGTTTACCCCCCAGCAGATGTTGCTACCCTGGCTGTAGTCGTAGATGTTGCTCCATCCTCTTTTTATATGCAGGATATCTGAGTGCTTAAAAGAACATGTCTGACATTTCATTCTTTACAATTCTTACCAAGGTGCCCCTGTTTGAGATGGTGAAAACATAAACCTCTTGATTTTAAAAAGTCAGTTCTTTACTTTATGTGGTAACACTTTGACTTTACTAATTCAACGAGAGTATGCTGGCTATTGCAGAATACACAAAGCTTTTTAAATCCACAGAAGTCAGTAACAGTCTTTTTGACGGAGGTTTCTCGAGTCCCCCTTTCAGCAGCATCAGAAATACTTGTAGTGAAGATACTTCCTGATCTCTGGCCGTACTTTAGAGGTGACCTGCCCTTGTCAAAGCTTTTCCATAAATGGGATGCGTTAACATCTTAGCCTGTCGATGTGAAAAGGAAACTAGATCATCAATATCTGCCTCTCTGTCTTCTCTTTCTTCAAGTTTATAAGCTGTATTTCACTGCTTATCTTGTAAAGTATAAGGGAGCTTTGAGATTACGGTACGGATGTTCTGATTGCTGTTGAACGCATCACGGCTCCTTCATTGGCCATGGAGTCCATACAGTTATCAGGAAAGGTTGCTTAGTCTCTCTGGGCCTCTCCATCATTTTGCTTTATTTGAGGCCACTTCAATGCTTTATCCATGTATGTATCAGCTATGAATAAGTTACGTACTGGCCTTTTGGTGGCAGTCACACACAGCCCTTAATCATTTCCTGAGCAGGACCTGTTGTATATTGAATTAGGTGATCTAATTTATCTTCAGGGTTCTCTAAAACATCTCCAACAGCGTGATCAAAGGCCCTAATGAAAGCCACTGGATCACCTACAAATAAAGGGACCTGTCAGTGTGGTACTTCACCACGCAGTGCCAGAGGTGCAGAAGCAGGGGATTCCTTTTTTAGGGATAACATTTCAGTAACTGCCTTCTAACATTCGGTTTGATTTTGCATGAGCACATCTATCAGATCTTATCTGGAAATCTGAGTGTCAGCCCTTGCGCTAGTGGAAGGTGTTTCGATTGTTCCTGTTTTTTTACTATCGACTCAAGCTCATGAAGATTTTGAAGGAGTCTATCGAATTCTGACTGTTCAAGTGTGACTGTCGATGAAGGCTGGTGCCACGGCGTTTGGCTGATATGACGTGCCGTACTTACTACTGAAAGCGCACTTAAACTGAGAGGTTTGTGAAACTCTAGGTTTTGTGCTTTCTCGAACTTGCAGTTGCATCTCTCCAAATTGATTAACACTAGAATCCATTAGGACTATGAAAAAGTTTTGCAAAAAACTTTAATTCCTTTGTTCCTCTCCTTATCAGCGTCTTTTGTTTTGTAAAGGTGTCGATCAGCATAAGCAGCAAGCAGCCTGCTATAACACCCCCACCACCACCAGAGCTCATCTTGGGCAAAAAGATCTCCCAGCTCAAGTCTCTTTATCTACGTGTGAGGTGCCTGGAGATGCAGAGGGAAAATAAGATCTCGTTATTTGGAGCTCATGCATTTCATGAGTGTTTCGTATCTACAATGATCTGTGGAAGTGTAGGGTGACAGGAAATGTGAGAAATGCAAGAAATGTTGAACACATAACTGAAACAGAAACGTTTTTCATGTTTTAGTACTAACAACAAAATTTTGACACAAAGTTTATAATGTGTGAGGACTGAAGTCCAAATATCAAATAAGCTCTTCCACCAAAGGTACAAATATAACAAAACAAGTGGGCTTTTATTCAAGAATATAACCGAAGAAAAAAAAATCGGGTTAGTGTAAGAACTGCTGACTCGTAATCAACAGGTCGCGAGATTTAATCCGGTCGCTCTCCAGAATTACATGTTGAGTAGTGAGCTGCTCTTATTTTTACTATTATACAATAAAAAATTACATTTGATTTGAGTCTATAACAGATGGTGTCAATTTACAGTACCTGTAAAGGTTAGCTTTTTTTATTTTTATTTAGTTTTATTCTCTCAGTCACATTCACACTCCCCCTGATCTGACAATTGGCCACTAGGTGGTACCTTATAACTAAAGGCAATATTGAGAAACATTTAGTATTAATGAAATTACAAGCGTAACTATTATAACACAAATGAAAACAAACGAACAGAACTTACGTTGCTTCACACTATTTCTAAGGAACTCTCCAACTTTGTGAAGTGCAAATACTTAAACAGACAGTGAAAACAACCATGCTTTCTCTTTCTTCCTGATCCCCACAGTACTTCGCTCAGCAGAAGAAAGCATCAAAGTCCGTCCTCCTGATGACTGAACTTCGCCTCTCAGACAGGTCTGATGTGTGTAAGTGGAGTGACGGTTCATTATGTGGGGGTGCAGTTCTGGGAGAGAACAAGTCCAGCAGTTTGCCAGTTTTGTCAGTTGGTGGTCTGTGGAGTCTTTTAGAGTCTTTAGAGTCCTGGTGCTTCCTGTCTTGCTATATGGTTGCGAGACATGGACGCTATCCAGTGACCTGAGACGAAGACTGGACTCCTTTGGTACTGTGTCTCTCTGGAAAATCCTTGGGTACAGTTGGTTTGACTTTGTGACGAATGAGCAGTTGCTCATGGAGTACCGAATGAGGCACATTACCTGCATCTGGGATGGAGGATAGAAGCAAGTCCATCTCATTGAAGCTCCTTAGCATAAGCTCTGAGGGAAAGTGCTGTAGGTGTTTCCAAATTTTCTGGATGGATCCATATCTCAGTCAATGCCACAACCTTGAGAACACATTGGGTGGCCAATGTTGGTATAAAGTCCGCTTTATCAACTTCAGACTGACAGTTCCACAGGCCAAGAGGAAGAGAGTCTCTAAAGAAGTGGCTTGAAGAAGCAGTTGAAGATTGTCGTTATTACACCCTCTCCTGTTGACAGGACAAGAGAAACATCAGGTATCAGTCACAGGAATGTCCTATACTCACATGTTGAGAAACAGAAGATTACAGAGAAACAGAGCATCTTGTTAAATAAGAGGACCCATTGAATTATTCAGTGTCTCTGTTTGATGGACTTGTGTAGGTTGACATCTTCTGAATGAGGTGACGTTAAAAATGGTGTCCTTCAGGGGTCAGTGCTGGAGTTGGTGCTCTTTATAATATACACTACATAAACAATCTGATAAGAATATCATAAGTTAAATGTCACAATCATACCATACTAGATGGAAGGGCAAGATAATGGAGAATTAGTTGAATCATTAGAGAAGTACCTAAAAAGAATACAGGAGTGGGGAGATTTGTAGACAGTGAAGTTTAATGTAAGTAAATGTGAAAAGTGATATGCTGTAATTTGAATTGGCCTGTTTTTGTACATTGCTCACATGTCCAGTACTCCGATGTTCTAATTCGTCCATCCTGTCTGAGTTTTGCTCTGGACTCTTTACATTGGCATTGCCCTCAATATGCCCACTATTCTACTTTGTGGATTTTCTCATTTCTGATGTCTCCTTCATGTGAATGACTAATGGTTTCCAAACAAACTGGATACATGTCACTGATCTGACCCTCATGTCTCATTATATGTCTATCACTAATTCATCAAATTTATACACATTTACAATTATAGAGCCCAGTTTTATAAAGTTCAAACTTCAGGAAGTAAAGCTTCATCCAGGATGGCCCCCATCACTGCTGTGATTGACCCATCTGTCTTTATTCCTTTATCACAGGAAATAAGCTCTTAGAGGAGATTGACACCAGAAACGAGCCACCTCTCTTTGACCTTCATACTATAACTTTTTATAACTTCATTTTAATCGTAATTTAACTTAATCCTGATACTCTATATGTTCAATCTCCTCAAAATAACTATTCATGGTGGCTCCAAAATCGGTACTGACCCCTACTCTCTTTTCTGTTTCGTTTTCCGGTTTCTTTGTGGTGGTGGCCTGTGCCACCACCACCTACTCAAAGCTTCATGATGCTCAAACAATGATGGACGGATTAAAAGGCAGAAGTCTACGTGACCATCATCATCATCAAGCCCTTCCGTGAGAATCCTAAATCCAAAGAGGACTGTTTCATTTATGTTAGGTAGAATGCCCAGAGGGGACTGGGTGGTCTCATGGTCTGGAATCCCTACAGATTTTATTTTTTCTCCAGCCGTCTGGAGTTTTTGTTTTTCTGTCCCCCCTGGCCATTGAACCTTACTCTTATTCGATGTAAATGTTGATTTATTTTGCATTACAATTGTGTCTTTCATTTTTCTAATCTTTAATATGTAAAGCACTTTGAGCTACTGTTTGTATGAAAATGTGCTATATAAATAAATGTTGTTGTTAAAGGTAACTCCTTTCTTTCACACATCTGCTCAGCAGTTCCTCCAGTCCTGTGCTCATCAGGTTTCCTCATTTATTCTAATTTTGACTTCTAGATCTCCATGAGACACACAGACAGGCTGTGTCTGAATCCACAAGGACTGTGGAGGCTCATGCTTCTCCTGGAGATCCACACACCACAGCTGTGGGCTTTGAGACTCTATACACAGAGTTGGTGGCCATTGAACAGGACCCTAGAAACCATAAGGAGACTGAACATGAACTTATGAAAACTGGGAGGATCCATGAAGAGCTCATGAAGAAAGGTGCAGCAGAGAAATGTGAGCGAATCTGGATTGAGCAGCTGTTTAGGAAAAGTCCTGTAAGTGTAAATCCAGTTAACATCATAGTGGTCAGTGGGATGGCCGGAATAGGGAAGACCACCATGGTTCAGAAGATCATGTATGACTGGGCCAGAGGCACTCAGTACCAGAGGTTTGCATTTGTGTTCCTGTTTAAATTCAGAGAGCTTAACCTCCTAGACAATGAGAATGAGCCACAAATGTCACTGACCAAACTGATTGAAAGGCACTATAAATATCTCAGTGATGATCCACTGAAAGACGTTCTGAAGAATCCTGAAACTCTCCTGTTTATATTCGATGGGCTGGATGAGTACAAACACAAACTGGACTTCACCCAGAGACAGCTCTGCTCAAACCCACATGTTGCGGTGCCTGTCCACATCCTGGTCACCAGTCTGATCAGTCGGACATTACTGAAGGGCTGTTCAGTCCTGATAACAAGCAGACCAACAGCCCTGGAAGCCATGGACATGGAAAGAGTCAATCAGTTTGTAGAGATCCTGGGGTTCTTCCTTGATCAAAGGCTGATGTACTGTAAGAATTTCTTTGGTGTCACTGCTCTGGCTGCTGAGGCTTTTCAGTATGTGAAGAAGAACACCATCCTGTACTCAATGTGCTTCATCCCCTCGTACTGCTGGATGATCTGCTCTGTGTTGAAGAGACACTTCATGACACCTGAAAACAGCTAAAAGTGAAGCTCTGCAAGTAGGTCACTGGCTCTGTGAGGCTCAGAATAAGGAGTTAATTAGAGACACCATTGGACAGGATTTAAAGATGAACTTTAGAAGCACGACTTTATCTGCTGTGGACTGTGCTGTGCTGGCCGCTGTCATCAGCTGCTGTGGAGAACTTAAAGAACTTAACCTGACAAACACACCTCTGACCCCCGAGTGCATCAAGAGACTGGAGCCGGGCTCAGCTGCTGCAGTAAAGTCTGGTGAGTGATGCGACTTTGACGAGTTTTATCTGTCAGTAATGGCACTTTGTGTCAGGGCACTGAGCTCCACTGTCATAGGATCTTTTAATAAGCCCCGCCCACTCAACAGGAAGTGAGGTCAACCGCTAATGACATGATAATTATGCCATCTTATTCTCGATGATCCTTTACAACTCGTCTGAACAATCCAGACCTCACACTGTCATATCTGTTTCAGACTCTTAGAGTCATTAAAGCCACCTCGTGCAGACAATGAGCCAGTGCCACTGGTGTAGATCAGCAGATTAAAAGATGGATGAAAATTCTCATATTCTTACTGCATTAGTTAGTAATTAATCAATGATGTGGAACATTATATTGCGTGAATGTGACCATAGTGGCAGAGAATTAAACCTAAAGTGTGATTACAAGAGTGAGGAGGAATGTTCACAATTTGCAGAATCCCAGATGAATCAATGAATCTCCCGTTCATTTTCACCATCAGCAGGCAGACTGCGGCCAAAAAATGGAAGCTGGAGGTTTGATTTTTCACAATGATGCATTGATTACTGAGTTTAATTCTTTTTATTTCTTGTTATACTCACCACATGAACTGACTACCTCATCTACCTCCTGTGGTGGTTCTGTTCAGAGTTCCTTGTGTATTCCTAAAGTCCTTACCTTCTTCATGAGATGGAGTTTAGTGGTCCAGTGCAGGACTCTGGTCTCAGCCCCTTGTCCTCCTAAATGTCTCCATTCACTACTCAGAGCTCATGACCACAGGTGAGGATCTGTTGGTGGGCTAATCACTAAATAATGAGCTTCATCTGAGGACTTCACCACCTCTTCACCACCCCTGCCATCTTTTAGGGGGTTTATCCTCCTGTTTGCTCCTACCGGTGCTCTCTCTTCTGTGTTTGCTGCAACTCGTTTCTTTCTCTTGCTGTCTGTTGGTCATCACCAGCTCACCTTTTTTATATCCTGGTGTTACTGAAACACGTTCTCCTCTTTTCACTTCACCATGATCGCTGTTCATTACTTCAGATTTAAATACCAGTTTGTCCTCCATTTCTGATTCTCTAGTCACTGAACCTTTCTTTTCATTATCCAATGTTCTTCTTAAAGGGCTGTCAGGGCTCACTTGACATCTCTGGCATATCTCAGTTATCTTTCACCTCACTGTGCTTTTATTTGTTTGTCTTATGCCCTGTCTGACCACTTTTAAAGTACTTCTTTGGAGACAAACACAACATGATCACACCCGTCTACTGCTTTCAGGGTTACATTGAGTTCTTCATGTACTGTATGTCATTTAATAGCGCTGTCGTCTCTATAGGGCAACATGTTTCCAATCAGGAGATCTGCTCCTTAGCGGGATCATCATCATGTCCGTTAGGACTTTACCATCTCTGTGAAATTCATTTAATAATATTTAGTTTTTCAAAAATAGAAATACATTACAAACAATGGTTTGTTTAGCTGGAGTCCATAATTTAACACTGTGACTAGTGAGCAGCTTATTAGGAGCCCACCCTGTACCAGGACAAGAACCAAGGATTCATCATTCAAGAAAACCACAACTGTTTCATTCATTTGTGAGGCTAATCGTACATTCTTACAGCCCACTTTCTTTGACATCTCAAGTACAGACCTCAACAGAGACCATCAGGTTCACGACCACCTTCATTCTGTTTTACTTGAGAGATTTTCAAAATTTCATGGGTGAAGCCTGGGAGGCATTCTTTAGGTGTGTACAGCAGCATATGACTTGTACAATTTAGACCAGAAAAGAACAAATATTATATAAAAAAATAGTAAATCAGTTAAAAACAACAATAAACATTAGGAAATTGGTAAAAATAGATATAAAGAAATGAGATCACTCACAGAGAGAGACCCTGTGTGGAAAAAAACAACTGATAATCACAGACAGATAGATAGATAGATAGATAGATAGATAGATAGATAGATAGATAGATAGATAGATAGATAGATAGATAGATAGATATTTTTTTAATTTTAAAAAGACCTTTATTGTGAACATAAAAAAATTGAAAATATTAACAATATACACAGTCAAATAGTAAACAAGCCCAATTTTCAGAATATAACAAAAGAGACAAATATATGAGACCACCACTACTCCCCCTTTACACTCCTCCTACTCTGCACATTAATAAACACATGTTGTTGATGCCCACCACTTTCTTTTCATTCCCAGTTGAGCACCAGTTCACCCCCCTCCACAGCACACAATACCTGATAGATACTAACATCACCCTAAGAAAACAAAATACAAATACAGAAGCCATAACTAATGTCTCATACATTCATTTTTAGTTCTCCATCATCAATTGAGCACAGCACCCCTTTAATTCCCCACACATTTTTAAATAACTCTAATGTATTCATCAATTTATGATACGTATATTCCATTATTATTCTGGATCGAATGTTTATCTTGAAAATCAAGACAGCATCAGAGGCCCCTATCCCAGATTGTTTATTATTTTGACTCTTTAAAATTGCTAGTTTTGCTTCACTCAATAAATAATTTAATAACTGAACTTTTTGCCAATTTTTTGTTGTATTTTGTACCATTAATGAACATGATATTGTTAAAATTCCCCATTAACTTTTTACATAATTCACTAAAAAATCTGAAAAAAAGACTCATACATTGCAAGAATAAATGGAATCTCGTTTCTTTTTTTTCACACAATATACAATTATCATCTTCTTTCTGCTCAATTATTTTTAAAAAGGAATTTGTAGCGACAATCCCATGTAGAATTCTCCATTGCACGTCGCTCTTCTTTTCTTATATAGCTCCCTCCAAGCAGGTGCACTCCCACCGTCCACCCCCAGATTTTCTCTCCATGGCGTGTCAAGAACTGTTTTTAGTGCTGCAAAGTGTATAATTTTAATACAATATTTATAAAGGTCCCCCTTTGACAAAGACTTAAAGCTCACGACTTTCCCTTTATTGATTGTCACGATCGTATTGTCGGTGAGCGAGTTCAGATCAACAGCAGGGCAGACCTCCATCTCCGTGTTTGCTGTTCTTATCAAGTTGTTCAGCCGATTATAATCTTTGGCCATGAATGATAAAAAACTCTGAACTATTCTGACCGACTTGACCCCCAGTATTGAAGATAGCTCTGCTGGGTCAATAAAAGACTTCTTGCTGTCATCGTAAATTTGGGACAGTGTAAGTATTTGATTTGTGATGAGTGTTTTAACAAAACATTTTGTGAATGTCCATCACTAGAAGTTGTCTATCAAAACCTAAGCCTCCCACTTGGCGGAAGAAACCCAATGCCAGCTCTCTCCAACTCAGCGGGTGAGAAACAAAAAAAACTTTCTGCAGAACCTGAAGTCTAAATTGTGCAACTTTAGAGACAACGTCAATGAGCCCCTGACCCCCCTTTTTCAAAGGATACAAATATATTATCATGAATTGAGCGGTCAGGCACACAGTACGATTGACACGGGTGAATTATGGAGTCCATCACATTCCTCAGGCGGTTGGCCAAGGCCCTTGAAAAGATTTTGTAATCCGTGCACAATAGGCTCACAGGGCCAGTTTTTGATTTGGCACAAGTCCCCTTTTTTTGGTAGCAGAACGATGATGACTCTCCTGCAGCTCAGTGGTAATTCACCAACCTTTACACTCTCCAGAAAAACTGTAAGCATGTCCAGTCCCAGCAAATGCCAGAACTGCTTATAAAATTCTGTTGGAATCCCGTCAATCCCGGAGTCTTTCCAACATTTAGATTAGTGAGTCAGAAAGTTCCTGAAGATTGATCTCGGTGTCCAGATGTAATCGGAACTTTTCTGAAATTGTTGGCAAACCTTCCAAAAACTCGGACATGGCAGCTTCATCAATGCTTTCATCCTTAAACAAATTCTTGTAAAAAGAGACAGCAAAGTCTCTTATCTCCCCTGTAGTGCACAGTTCTTGGCCATCTGTGTCACGGAGCATATGGATTGTTTTACTCTGTGCTTCCTTCTTTTCAAGACTAAAAAAAAACCTTGTGGGTGCGTCCAGGTGATTGAGATTCTGGAAGCGAGACCTTACTAAAGCTCCCTTAGCCTGCATCTCCAGAAGCTGAGACAGTGAATGTTTCCTAGCTGTTAAAATCTCAAAGCTGTCCTTATCAAAACTGTTTTGAAGAGTTGCATGTAGTTCAGTGATGTCCTCCTCCAGGCTTTTCATCTGATCCACACTCCTCTTCGTCACTTGCTGGGTGTATTGTTGGCAGAAAGCTTAATCTGAACTTTTGAGACATCCCACCATTGTTTGAGGGAAGTGAATTTGGATTTAGTGAGGGTCCACTGCTGCCAGAAAAACTCAAAGCACTGAAGAAGTTTGAATCATCCAACAGGGAAACATTGAATTGCCAGAAAGACTTAAAGAAAGGTTTTTTTGAAAAGGGAGCTTTAATGCCACCAGAGAGTGATCAGAAAGACTGAAAGGACAGATATAAGTAGTAGTGACTGAATTTAAAAGATGCCTTGAACAGTAAA
>NW_024379998.1:0-12748 GCF_016835505.1 Polypterus senegalus
TGGCAGAGCTGCAGAGAAGGTGGCACAGATTGCTCTTGCCAGGAAGAATGTGCTCATTCACAGTGGTCCTGTGATCTTTGAGGCTGACCAGGTGGAAACTTCCAGACTGGAGCAGGAAGGTAACGATCCATCTTCCTCCTAGATGAGGCCAGGTTACTACTTTGTTCCTTGGTGCTACGCCTGATCTGGAAAATTTAGGAGTAAATGTCCTTTGCTTGCCTTCTCCTTCCACAGCCTCTCTTCCGACTGGATACCTGGTGCTAGGAGCTGCAGCTACACTTATGATGGTGATGCTCATTTTGGCTGTACTCGCTGTAAGAAGGATGAACTGGCAAAAAGTGAATCTGAAATGTTAATAAAAAAAATTGTTTTGATTACATGACTGGTTCTTATTTTTGGCTCTACTAGAACCTGACCTACAGTGGGCTGTCTTTGTGCTTATGTACAGAAATTCTAGGTTTCCTATCAAGCCTTCCTAAAATTCCCACATGTTGTAATATTGGGGGGTGTTTAGTATTCCATTCCCTCAATTATACATTTAAATGGTTTTGACCAAATTGAATTTTTCTCAAGGTAATGTTTCGTGCAAGATGGATAAATCTGTGGAGGTGTGGCTTTTGCATATCTAGTGACCTTTTAATACCGCAGTAAACACTTGGCACCCAAATCCTGAATTGCTGATGATTTATTATTATTTTTTTTTATTTCCCTTGGCAGTTGAGTTCCATTCAATTCAAACTTCTAGTGGCCTCTCTGAAATGAGGCTTAACTTTGCTTACTTGTCCTGTGTGGTATCGCATGAGACTTAATTTATTCCTTGTTCTCCATTGCATTAGCACTGTGCTTACCCACAGGTTTAGTCCAAGGGGAGTAACTGGTCTTGAGGGATTTCTCTTCATTCTGCAAGAGAATTACCTTCACTTCACCTCAATATTTCAGTTTGCAGTTTCTCAAATGCTATGTTAACATCTTGGTGACTTCCTTTCAGATGAGGCTATTAATCTAGTACTTCTTTAACTCCCGTTTTGATTCTTGGAAATTTTTTTTTTTCGGGGGAAGTGGTGAGACCATAAACATGTCCAGTTGATTGTCTTAATCACTGCAGCCATCCCAGTCGGGGCTGGGACTTTATGTGTTACCGCTGAAGCTCGAAAGCCGTTAATGTGCACATTAGGCCAACCTATATCTAGTCCTGCAGATGAACTGATTTTGCTCCGTTAACGTGCGGAATCGAGAGTTTTTCGCATTTTACTGTGCACATTAACGGCTTCCGTATCGTTAAAGTTCAAAGTTGTTAATCATTTCCTTCTCGCTCTCCCTCCACTTAGTTTGGTTTCGCCAGCGTCTTGTTGTCGCCGGTTGTTTATTTCTCAATTTGTGTCGGCTGCCAGTGCGTAGCATAGCTAATTCTGTTTTCAAATTCGTTTCTGCCTGTTAGCGTGTGAATATTTTTTTTAAGAAGCAGATGAATTCAACTCCTAGTATGCAAGCACTGAATTGATGACATAAAAAGATTCTTCGCAAAGATTCAAAATATTTTGATGACAAAATGAAAGTGTGATTCCATAACTGAAGACGTAAAGCGAATTAAGTTTCAAAGAAGAATCATCTCGAGAGTATCGAATAATTCAAAGGTATGATGTGTTGACTGTACAAGGCTGTGAAAAACTCATTGAGCCGTTGTCAGATGCGCGAGAAGTTGTGAAAAAGTTTGCCCACGCTAAAGAATTGTTTGACATAATGTGTTCAACTCATTTGTCAATTGGCCATGGTGGAAGAGAGAGAACGATCAAGCAATTAAATAGACTTTATAAAAACATAACCCAAGCCCAAATGTTTTTGGATTAATGCGATCCTTGTCAACAAACAAATTGCTAAAAAAAGGGATTGTTGTAAAGCCGATCATTTCATCGCATCCTCAATTGTAATATTTTAAACCGTTTGCTTCCTTGTTATAGTGTTTTAATTGATTGATCCAATCAACTAACTGGTTGATTGTATAACTTGATTCTTTGGATTTCTAAAAATAATTTAACAGAATTACAGAAATGTTGCTGTTGCAGCAAAGATCTTATTTTCACTTTAACGAGTGCCTAGTAAGTAATGTGCAGATTATCTGCGTAATTTGAGAAATTAAACAATATTCAGCACTTTAACAGATCACCCTAGTTAATCTGCACATTACCTTGATATTCTGTAGAATAACTTTAGCGGTAACATGCACTGATTTTTTTTTTAATTTATTTTTTGGTTTGGCCTCGCTGTGCACAAAGTAGTTCACTGTCTGGTTATAGATAATAACTTTACCCTTTGTACTTCTCAAAAGATGTCATTTTAAAGAGAACTACAGTGCATGCGGAAAGTATTCACAGCACATCACTCTTTCCACATTTTGTTATGTGACAGCCTTATTCCAAAATGGATTAAATTTATTTTTTTTCCTCAGAATTCTACACACAACAGCCCATAATGACAACGTGAAAAATGTTTACTTGAGGTTTATGCAAATGTATTAAAAGTAAAAAAAAAATGAAAAAGCACATAAGTATCTACAGCCTTTGCTATGAAGCTCCAAATTGAGCTCAGGTCCATCCTGTTTCCCCTGGTCATCCTTGAGATGTTTCTACAGCTTCATTGGAGTCCACCTGTGGTAAATTCAGTTGATGTGACATGATTTGGAAAGGCACACACCTGTCTATAGAAGGTCCCACAGTTGACAGTTCACGTCAGAGCACAAACCAAGCATGAAGTCAAAGGAAATGTCTGTAGACCTCCGAGACAGGATTGTCTCAAGGCACAAATCTGGGGAAGGTTACAGAGAAATGTCTGCTGCTTTGAAGGTCCCAATGAGTACAGTGGCCTCCATCATCCGTAAGTGAGAGAAGTTCGAAACCACCAGGACTCTTCCCAGAGCTGGCCGGCCACCTAAACTGAGTGATCAGGGGAGAGGGGCCTTAGTCAGGGAGGTGACCAAGAACTTGATGGTCACTATGTCAGAGCTCCAGAAGTCCTCGGTGGATAGATTAGAACCTTCCAGAAGGACAACCATCTCTTCAGCAATCCACCAATCAGGCCTGTATGGTAGAGTGTCCAGACGGAAGCCAGTCCTTAGTAAAAGGCACATGGCAGCCCGTCTGGAGTTTGCCAAAAGGCACCTGAAGTACTCTCAGACCATGAGAAACAAAATTCTCTGGTCTCATGAGACAAAGATTGAACTCTTTGGTGTGAATTGCAGGCGTCACGTTTGGGGGAAACCAGGCACCACTCATCACCAGGCCAATACCATCCCTACAGTGAAGCATGGTGGTGGAACTGGGAGACTAGTCAGGATTAAGGGAAAGATGACTGCAGCAACGTACAGAGACATCCTGGATGAAAACCTGCTCCAGAGCGCTTTTGAAATTAAAGGAACACTTTAAAGAAACACATTAGATACATCAGATCTCAATATGAAGTTGGATATCTATACAAATAACGACAGGGCAATGTCTTAGGAACAAAAGGATGCCAAGTCTTTTAATGGAAATAAAAGTTTTCTGCCTACAGAGGGCTCAATTGTGTAGACACCCTAAAATCAGAGTGAAATGAAGATGTGGCAGGCTAGTCCATTTTTCAAAAACTTAATTTCTGCTACTCAAAATGCTTTTCAGTATCTTGTGTGGCCCCCACGAGCTTGTATGCATGCTTGACAACGTAGGGGCATGCTCCTAATGAGACGACGGATGGTGTCTTGTGGCATTTCCTCCCAGATCTGTATGAGGGCATCCCTGAGCTGTTGTACAGTCTGAGGAGCAACCTGGCGGCACCTAATGGACGAAACATAATGTCCCACAGATGTTCTATTGGGTTTAAGTCAGGGGATCGTGAAGGCCATTCAATTGTTTCAATTCCTTCATCCTCCAGGTACTGCCTGCATACTCTTGCCACATGAGGCCGGGCATTGTTGTGCATTAGGAGGAAACCAGGACCTACTGCACCAGCGTAGGGTCTGACAATGGGTTCAAGGATTTCATCTCGATACCTTATGGCAGTCAGAGCACCATTTCCTACGCAGTAGATGTCTGTGAGTCCCTCCATGGATATGCCTCCCCAGACCATCACTGACCCACCACCAAACCTGTCATGTTGAACGACGTTGCAGGCAGCAGCATATCGTTCTCCTTGTCTTCTCCAGACTCTTTCACGTCTATCACAGCTGCTCAGGGTGAACCTGCTCTCGTCTGTAAAACGTACAGTTGCCAATTCTGGTGTTCTTGAGCAAATGCCAGTCGAGCTCCACGGTGCTGGGCAGTGAGCACAGGGCCCACTACAGGACGTTGGGCCCTCAGGCCATCTTCATGAAGTCTGTTCCTGATTGTTTGGGTAGAGACATTCACACCAGTGGCCCTCTGGAGGTCATTCTGTAGGGCACGAGCAGTGCTCAGCCTGTTCCGCCTTGCACAAAGGAGCAGGTATCGGTCCTGCTGATGGGTTGAGGACCTTCTACGGCCCTGTCCAGCTCTCCTAGAATAACAGCCAGTCTCCTGAAATCTCCTCCATGTTCTGGAGATTGTGCTGGGAGACACATTAAACCTTCTTGCTGCAACACGTGTGGATGTGCCATCCTGGAGAAGTTGGACAACCTGTGCAACTTCTGTAGGGTTAAGGAATCGCCTCATACTGCCAGTAGAGATGATTACTCAAGCCACAACTAGCACAAGTGGAAAACCAGCCAAAAAAGATCAAGAGGGAGAAACTTGAAATGACCTCCACATGTAAAACCAGTCCTGTTTTGAGGGTTTTCTAATTGTTGCCACTTTAGTGCACCTGTCGTTAAGTCCATGAACACCAATACAGCTGAAAGTGATTAACAATGACCTCAGCTGCTTAACTAACCAGAAAATTATCAGACAGGTTTAATTGATTTCATGCCAGGCCCAATAAAAAAAGTGTTCCTTTAATTTTTGTGAGCAGTGTAGATAGGCTACCTGTTCATTTAGTGCCAAAACTGTCAAACCAATGAAGCGCGATGTGAATCGCTGATGTTCGAAGCTGCAAACATCACGGGTCACGTGTCAGCGGTGTTTGGAGACAATGATTCAGCTTACTACACTTCAGATTGACTGACAAACTTTGAGACTTCCGTATCCTTTTCCCATCTCTGTCTTACTTTTTAATGATGGTCGGCCTTCACATAAATCCACATGTTGATTCCTGTGAGGCTAATTGTCGAATGACTTGATATAATTTTCTAGAATTTTTCCAAGCTGTTTAAAGGCACAGATTACTGTATGGAAACTTCTAACCCCATGGAATTGTGATTTGGTAAATAAAAACTGAAATACCTGGAAATCTTTGAACATCGTGGGGGGAAAAAATACTTTTGTTTTGCCCTGAACAGAGTAGACATCTTAAACGATGTTCCAAATTTGGCGGAGTGGTTGCTCTGAGGCTAAGGATCTGTGCTGGTATCCAGAAGGTTGTCGTTTCTCATACCCGTCACCGGCAAAACAGATCCTACTATGCTGGGACCATGAGTGAGGCCCTTAACCTTTAATTGCTCCAGGGACGCTGTACAATGGCTGACACTGCGCTCTGACCGCAAGGGGTATGTGAAAACTAAAACAAATTCCTAATACAAAAAATTGTATAAGGCGACAAATAACAACAAAAAAATAGTTTTTTAGTATAAAACCTGTAGGGGGCTGAGAAAGGGCGTTTATAAAAAATTCACCCAAGATGATTGTTCTCAAAATGTGGGGCGCTAAGTAATGGGGTTGGTTTGGGGGTGGTGGTCCCGTGAAGATGTGAAGAAAAAAAAAATCAAAAATATGAAAAATACATCTTTTGAAACCAAAACAAATAAACTACATTCAGATACTAGAAAAATAAAAAGAGTTAAAAGTTAAGTAGGTATAATATATATCAATTAAAGAGCAAACTGGTATTAATGGGCTCCTTTCAAAAAATCATGGGGGTGGCACGATTAAAACTATTATGAAAAGTCTGGTCGCAAATACTTAAAGGTTGAGAAACGCTGGTATAACTGATACCTGATTGTCTCCGCTGAGTCCAGCGCCTTCTCTGAATTGTTGCCGTGCGGCTGCTCGTATTTTAATTCCCCGCAGTTCTCAGGTCGTGGTGGAGTTTTAGCGATTGTCTTCAAATCCAACATCGATTGTAAACGCCGGTCTCTAGCTGTTGCTTTCTCCAGCTTTGAACTGAGTCTTCTTTTTGAGTTGGGTGTTCTCCTGTGCTGCTCACAGAGTGGTTTATCGTACACCAAAGTATAAGAAGGATTTTATAAGTGACTTTCTGAATTTTGTTCATATGTTGGCATATATTCAGCCAAGTTTTAATTGTTGGGGATTTAAAAAATCATATGTGTTGTACTGAGAAGTCTTTGGTGAAGGACCTTTTAGATTTAATGGACTCTTTTAGTCTAATTCAATTTGTAACTGGTTCCACTCAGGTAGGGTGACCCGACGTCCTCTAAAAGGAGGACATGTCCTCTTTTTTAACATGGTTTCCTCCGTCCTCCAGGCGTTCCAAAAATTCATGAAAATGTCGTCCTTTCACAGAATCACGAACAGAGTTGACCGTTTTTGACTAATTACATATGATATATACCGAGAATGAGCAGCCTTTGGCCATTCTCCATTCATCCGCGTCACCGCGTGACATTACGTTACGTTATCGATAATTGTAACATCAAGTAGCGGCAACACTGTTTTATATTCTATTTCCTCCCGACGGCACAAAGGACAGCGGTTAGCGGTGGATTGGAGTTGGAAAATATATTTGGTAATTTTTGTCCTCCTTTATAGCCGAACCCATCTGGTCACCCTACACTCACGAACGCGGGCATACATTGGTTCTTGTCTTTTCTCGCTGTGTATCTGGAAGTTGGTGATGCAGTGTTTTCAGACCATATGCCTGTTTGATTTTGTTCCTCTCTGTCAATTTGCTAAACCGTACGCACCTGTTCAGCGCTGCCGTGCTCTTAAATCTCCCACTGCCGTTCAGTTGTCTGTTTTTAATTGCACTGAAAAATCTTGCATGTGTGAAAATAACAAAATATAGCTAACTATACGCAAAATAATCATTACTTGAATGAATAACAATGGGGTTTACCCTTTTTATTGATTATTTAATTCTAATTCAATAAATTGAGAATTTTGTTTTCTTAATCTAAACATTTTTTTTAACTTATTCTAAGTAAAAAAAAAAAAACTATAATGTGAATTGAATACTTAAGCTGAATTAATGACACGGCACTTCCTCTCACATCGATTTCATGGTTTTTACAACAACAACAACAACATTTATTTATATAGCACATTTTCATACAAACAGTAGCTCAAAGTGCTTTACATAATAAAGAATAGAAAAATAAAAGACACAATAAGAAAACAAAATGAATCAACATTAATTAACATCGAATAAGAGTAAGGTTCAATGGCCAGGGGGGACAGAAAAAACAAAAAAACTCCAGACGGCTGGAGAAAAAATAAAATCTGTAGGGATTCCAGACCATGAGACCGCCCAGTCCCCTCTGGGCATTCTACCTAACATCAATGAAACAGTCCTCTTTGGATTTAGGGTTCTCATGGAAGGACTTGATGAATAACAGCATTCAGCTGTAGCGTTTATCCATAATAACCATTTTACTCTGAAGCACAGAGAAAGCCAAGCAGAATGACACTTGTTATTGGCTAAATTAAAAGATTACAATATGCAAGCTTTTGAGGCAATTTTGATGTAATTGTGATTACATCTTGCCTTGAGCTTGCATAGCTTGCATATTGTAATCTTAATTTAGCCAATAAAGTTTCATTTTGCTTAACTTTTCTAATAACTAATACGGTACAACACCCTAGTAATACTACGAAGCACATTAATTCCGTAATGAATAATAACTACTATTTCATTTCATATAGTAAACAGACGTAAGCAGTTTTCACGAAACCTTTTCCTTCATGTGGGAAACATGGCGAGCAAGGTAAGCGTCTTTCTAACAACTTACCTCGTTGGTTTGCTTTAAAAAGCAAGTACATTTCTCGGATAGTTACGTGTGTATATATATATATATATATATATATATATATATATATATATATATATATATATATATATATATATATATATATATATATATTTAGCGATGTTTGATTTCCTACGTCCTATTTTATTTCAGGATTTTTGATATCGCATACTGAAAAGTAACGGAAAAGACGGCCGTTTATTTAAACGGATATGTTGGCGTAAATGCAGGACTTGTTTGAAGAGCAGCACCTGCCGCAGGATTTTATTCATTCATTCTCAACGTTTCCTTCCCATTATACCTCTCATTCCTGGAACATTTGATTGAGATACTTTTTGTGTAAGTTAAAGAAAAGAGACTTTGCTTTGACACTTGAATGTCAGTAATACAGTAAACATTATCCTCAGACAGTTGATTTAATTTTCCTTTGAATATTATAACTCGGCTGTTGTGACTCTGTGCATGTTCAAATAAAGACATATGGAATTTTAACATTTATTTGTTATGCAGTCATTACTGTCCAGCATTGTATTACTCATTTTAATAGAGTACCGTAATTCAAATGAAAATCGGAGTAAAATAAAACCATTTTTGCTACTAATTATATTTAATCTAACTCATGTATTTTAGATAAATTGGAGTAAATTAAGTTTACTCAATAGTTATGTAATATATTAAATCTACTCAAACATAATGTTTGTAATTTGTACTTTTAACACCTTTTTTTACAGTGATAAGATGTGACCTCACAACTCTCTGTGTCTTCAATACTGAAGAGCTAACACTTCAGTTTAATTCTGCTCGCCTAACTGCTCTGGACTCTGTGGCTCCAACTAAAGCCCCAGAAGCTCCGAGCCGTGATTAAATATTAATACCTGAGCCTATAGACAGGAGTGCAGAAGAGCTGAGTGGAGCTGGAAGATGGACAGGTTGAAGGTTTATTTTGAAATTTGGACAGAGAGTTGGTTGTGTTATCAGAGAGTTTTGAAAGCTGCAAGATCAAGTTATTGGTTCTAACTCTCACAACCCTCATGTACTTTTTAACACATTGAGTTCTGTAGTTAATGTTCATGAACTTGTCTTTCTGGAAGCTTCTAGGGACACTTGTAACAAATTTCTTGACTTTTTTTTGAAGAAGTTTGTAAGCACTAGGGCCCTCATTTCACCACCACCTCGTGATCTGTCCTTTTTAATACCCTCCTTGGCTGTGTTTGACCTGTCACTTTCCCCTTTTTAAAGCAGCTGGTCATAGAGCCATCTGACTCCCTCCTTGATGTTGTCCCTTCTCAACTTCTTAAAAGGTCTTTTCTACTGTGGGTCTTTCTATTCTTACGATTTTAATAGTCATGTAACCTCTAGTGTGGTGCCTAAAAATTTCAAACATTAATTGTGCAACCTCTGCTGAATAAACCGGGTCGGGACCACTCTGTTATGTCAGACTTCAGGCCTATTTCCAAGATACCGTTTTTCTTTTTTTTTTTTTGTCCAAACTCTTGGAAAAAGTCATCTACACCCAAACTGAAGTCCTTCCTGGACGAACACGCAATACTGGAAGAGTTCCAGTCTGGGTTTAAAACTCACCCCAGCACTGAGTCCTCCCTGTTAAGGGTTTTTAATGAAATTCGTTAAACAGTGGACTCTGGTGACTGTGTACTACTTATGCTTCTGCCTTTGACATTATAGACCATGAGATCCTCATCTCCAGGTTAGAGCAGTGGGTGGGCATCACAGGTTCATCTCTCCAATGGTTTAGGTCCTATCTGTCAAATGTTTTTGTGTCAGCATTGATGATTTTACTTCCAGCTCTGTTGCCCTCCCCTGGGGGGTACCACAGGACTCCATCCTGGGACCTCTTCTGTTCTCCTTGAACTTGCTGCCACTCTGCGCTATTTTCCGGAGACATGGTATTTCCTTTCATCTTTATGCAGATGAGTGTTAGGTTTATTTCCTTCTAAAGTGTCAAGGTCCATGTTCTGCCCAGCCCCTGCATGATTGCCTTATTGACATAAGGAGTTAGATGGCATTTTCTAAATTTTAATGAGAACAAGACAGAAGTCATGCTATTTAGACCCAATGGCACCAGCGGGACCCCCTGCATCGACCTTTCCTCTGTGGCTCAATTTGAGAAAACCATAATCACAAATTTAGGTGGGAAAATGGATTCCAGTTTAAAACTTGATAGCCATGTGAATGCAGTGGTAAACTCTTGCTTTTGTCAAAAATCAAGCATGTTTTGCCTTTGAATGAGCACAGACTTGAAACAGCATTGTTCATCTACAGCTGGTGCAAAATGCCGCAGCTCGATTTTTAACTGGCACAAGAAAGCATGAGCATGTTCCCCGATTTTGGCTTCCCTTCGCTGCCTTCCATTTCATTTACAATGTTTCTTTTTTTTTTTAATTTTATTGTAATCATTCCATACAATTCAATCCTCTCTCTACGGGAGCCTTGTCCTGCTCCCACTTCCGACTCAAGCTCTTGGACTGTAGGAAGGCAGGCCCTTTTATTCTCACCCGGATGTGCTCCAGGTGCTCCTGGTGTGGCGGAAGTGTCAGGAGAGCAGTCAGAAGCACTCCAGGCATCCCTGGAAGGATCATCCTCCATGTTCCCGAGTGTGGCGGAAGTAGATGTTTCCGGCCTCTGGGACTCGGGGTGCCACCTTGGACTTGAGCCTCCTTGCTCTTCTCCTGTGGTACTCTCCCGATCCAGGGCGGTTACCCCGTCGTGGCCCAGAGGACGTACATGCCACCTCCCGTCCTTCCAGGCATCCCGCTAGGTCTGGCCCCAGCCGTTTGACAGTATAGAATTTTGAGTTGAATAATTGTACGCTTTGTGCATATGGGGCTCAAGTGAATTCTGCGATTGCTACCTTCCACCTTTTCTGAGATGTTGAGTGAGGGATCCTTTTCAACTGTCCTCTTGGATCTTTGAAAGGAGGGACTGTTAAATGGTTTTATATATAGCAGAAATGCTGTCTGCGTTTTCAAAACTGAGCGATATCATAGAGGGAAGTGGGAGGTGAGGAAAACTGGGCAGGTTCTGTTTAACAAAGTTTCCAATTGGAAGGTAGTAAAAAAAATGTGTTGCTGGAAAGTTAAATTTGGAATGTAATTGTTCATAGGATGCAATGACGTTGTCTGTGTACAGATCTCTAAGTAATTTAATCCCAAATGTTTTCCAGACATTAAAAGCTGCATATGATAAAGAGGGTGGAAAAGGTGGTTCTCATGCAGAGGTGTCACAGATACAAGATTCTCCATCTTAAAATGCTTCCTACATTGGTTTTATATTCTGAGTGAGAGAAGCACAAATGGGTTATTAGTATTTTGGTGATAACTTGCATTTATTGGGGCACAAAGCAGGGAATATAAAGAAGTACTGCAGGATTTTATTTTTATTACGCACCAAGCCGGCGTGTGTTCATCTATTTGTGTCCAGGTTTTCATAGCTTGTATGTTTGCTGTCCAGTAATAAAACTGAAAGTTAGGTAGAGCCATGCCACCTTCTGCCTTAGGTCTTTGTAGGGCTGCTCTTTGAATACGTGGATGTTTTAAGTTCCAAATAAATGAGGTTACAGTTGAATCTAATTTCTTAAAAATCTATCTATTGTTGTATATTGGAATGTTTTGAAATAAAAAGAGAAGCTTAGGGAGGAGATTCATCATAACAATGTTAATTCTTCCAGCTAGAGTGAGATGAAGGGTTCACCATCTACGAGGTGTGGCAGAAAAGTAATGAGACTGGCAACACTGCAAGTGATCTGGCAACGCTGCGCTGTTGTCCTTGATTGAGCATGTGTATCAGTACCCTCCCATAGCTCGGTGCGAGTTTCAACTCCTTCCGTTAACTACGTGATTTTTGGGACTGCTATTAGCGAAGTTGTGTTTTTGGTTGTGCCCACGCAAAATGGAAGAGCGAATTTGAGCAACGCTTAGCCATTAAATGGCAAGTGTGACGTTTGAAAAGTTAAAACAGGCCTATGGGGAACATTCTTTATCCCGAGCTCAAGTTTTTCGTTGGCACAAATCATTTTTGGAAGGCAGAAAACACGTTGAAGATGAACACTGTTCAGGGAGGACTTCAACTTCGAAAACCAATGAAAACATCAAACGTGTGAACACTCTTGTGAGATCAGACCGTCGTTTAACATCAAGAATGTTGAGAGAACAATTAAATTTGAACAGATTTACCGTTCATCAGATTTTGACTGAACATTTGCACACGCGAAAGGTCTGTGCCAAAATGGTGCCGAAAAACTGCCCTCTCCATAACAGAATTTTTGACCTCAAAAGGCATTCCCCAGCCCCCTTATTCCCCTGACCTCAGTCCGTGTGACTTTTTCCTTTTCCTAAACTGAAAAATGTCCTCAAAGGACGTCATTTCGGGACTTTAGAAAACATCCAAAAGAGTGTAATGGACATGCTGAAGACCATACCGGTTGAAGACTTCCAGTGCTGCTACCAACAGTGGGAATAACGTCTCCATCGGTGTGTAGCTGCCCAAGGGAATTACTTTGAAGGGGATAACATTGATGTTTGAAAAAAATAAAAACTTTGGTAAATAAAAAATCAGTCTCATTACTTTTCTGCCACACCTCGTATGCAAGTCTTGCTTCATTTTTTCCATACAGATGATGAAATGTTGTTGATAAAGAGCTTTATGTTTACTTGTGATGTTTACCTTGGTATTTAAACTGACTGTCATCTAATGCATTCTGGATCCATA
>NW_024379999.1:0-6612 GCF_016835505.1 Polypterus senegalus
TCCCCTTTGGGGGAAGGGGGGGGAAGGAAGGGGGGTTTCCGGCCCCAAAAAAAAATTTCCCCTGTTTGCAACTCAAGTGAAGTGATTTTTGGGCGAAGGAAATGACCCAAAACACACCAAAATCCACCTCTGAATGGCTAAAAAAAACAAAAATAAGACTTTAGGGGGCCCTAGTCAAAGCCCCTGACCAACCCCAATTGAGATGTTTGGCATGCCCTTTAAAAAAGGCGGTTCATCTAAAAAACCCCTCAAATAAAGCTGAATTAGAAAATTCTGCAGATGGATAGCCAAAATTTCCAGAGGCTATAAAAGACTCATTGCAAGTTATCACAAACTACTTAATTGCAGTTATTGTGCTAAGGGTGTAACCAGTTATTAGGTTCAGGGGCAATTACTTTTTACACAGGGCCATGTAGGTTTTGGATTTTTTTCCCTAAATAATAAAACCATCATTTAAAACTGCATTTTGTGTTTCTGCGTTATATTTGACTAATGGTTAATATATACTGTATATATATAACTGATCACCCATTGGCCTCGCTCACTGAGTGCAAGGGAAAAAAATAAAATGTAGTCTATAAGTTATTAAAAGTAAAACATTAACGTTTTAAGAAGTAAAGATACATTGAGCACCATCTGAGTGGTTTCGGGTAAACTACATTTTAAAGATGGTATAACATAACAGGTAAGTAGTACTAACAGCAGCTAAAATGTATATGGATCATCTCTTGGTATTTGATCCCTTTTGAAAGGCGCAACACGACGGCTGTGGTATAGAAATTACATTTTCTATGTGAATGTCCAAATTTCTGCCTGTGGTAATGTGCCTTACCCGCATTACCAGCAATTAAAGAAAATTTAGTTTTGTGTCCTCTGCAGTGTTAAGAGAGAAAGGCTTTGGTTTGGGATAAAAGGGAAAAGGTGTAAAGAAAGGAAAGTTGCCTTTTTCTTTTATATAGTGTAGAGAGACGTCTTCGCTGACGATATGAGTGTCACGGTGGGTCTCGTGTACACTGGAGAGATGGCACTGTCGGTCCTCCACTCCTGTGCGTGTCTTCATAATCCGACCTGACGACTTTATGATTGTATACGTGCAAAAGAAAGTGCGAAGTGCCTTAATATTAGTTTGCCGCGGTCTAGAAATGGGATACTGTGTTTTCAGTTGTCTGGGCTATAGCTCATGGGAAGGAGGAAAAATAATTAAAAGTGTTTACTTTCACTTAAGGCAGAAGCGCAGTCAGCGTCTCAAAGCCCGACACAGCTACTCATGCGCGCGCCGGCTGCCCGATTTTATAATATTTTTGCAGTACTGGAAACGGCACTTTTTGTAGACACGTTCACGTGATTAAAACGTCTCCGCGCTCTTTAGAGGTCTTGCTTGTTCTCTGCTTACTGCGTTCATAGTCCGTTCACGTGAGCCACTCGGAGTACATGCATCGAAGCTTCTGAGCTGTGCCTGTGCTATCTCGTGCGATCTCACGATGTCCACGGCTTTATTTAATGTAAGCTAAGACCCGGTACTGAAGTTTCTCTCGCAGTTTTGCTGAGTTTGTGTCAAACACCAGCCTGACCATCTCATCTTCGTCTGAATATTTAGTGGCAGAGTGTTTCTATTGGATTGCCGCTGAGGGACGGCCTTATATGGGCAGGCACTCAATTACGTGGGAGGCGTGATGATGCGAGACGCAAGACACATCTCCTTCTCCCACGGCCATCGAGTTGCAGTCTATTACAGTATATGGACGAAAAAATAGGTTTCAGTTATGACCATTACGCGTAGAATTGATGAAATCTGCCCAACTTTTGTAAGTAAGCTGTAAGGAATGAGCCTGACAAATTTCAGCCTTCTACCTACACGGGAAGTTGGAGAATGAGTGAGTCAGTGAGTCAGTCAGTCAGTCAGCTAGCTTTGCCTTTTATTAGTATAGACTAGCAAAATACCCGCGCTTCGCAGCGGAGAAGTAGTGTGTTAAAGAAGCAATGAAAAAGAAAAGGAAACATTTTGAAAATAACGTAACATGATTGTCAATGTAATTGTTTTGTCACTGTTGTGAGTGATGAGTGTTGTTGTCATATATATATATATATATATATATATATACACACACATAAACATATATATATATATATACACACACATAAACATATATATATATATATATATATATATATATACACATACATATACATACATATCTACATATATACACATACATATACATACACACATACATACACACACATATATACACACAAAGCTATTTCGTATCAGTGCAATACGCTGCTTGTTAAAACGGATAACTCCCGCTCTTACGTGCAAGTCTGTGGATATTATGAACTATCGTATTTGTTCAAGTTCTATTTAAATTTTAAATAGAAGGAATTTTTATTTAGTCGACAGAAATATCTTTGGTAGGAATGGTAAAACAGACAGGAATATTATTCCTGAATAAATCAACTCAAACCTTAAACAACTTATAATATTTTGCTCTCCATAAAATATATCCTGTCTAAATTATACAAGTTAGAAATAAAGTAAACGTTAAAAGAACAAACATTCAAATTTCTTTACTCTTATGTAATTTTATATAAAAAATAAACTTAGATTTTAAATATCCCAAAAGATTTTGCTCTCCATAAAAATATATCCTGTCAAAATTATACAAATTCAAATATGAACATGCTGCATAACAAAACCTGGAAATATAAATAAAATGTGTTCCTTTCAGCAATAACAAATCAAATCATTCAGTTGTCTTTGCTCATATGTCATTTTAGAGCTGGACGCCTGGCATCTTTTTGGCAACAGGTTCGTTTCTGTTTGGTGTGAAGTTCTGTGTTGTGGAGATTCTCAGGATGGATTGCAGGTGCTCATCAGTGAGGCGACTCCTGTGTGCTGTTTTGTTAGTCTTTATCACTGAGAAGAGCTTCTCACACAGATATGTGCTACCAAACATGCACAAGGTTCGAGCCGCATGTAGGCGGACTTTTTGTTCTTCAAAGTCACCAAAGCGCCGTGCAAACTCAGTGCGCTCAGTTTATCAGCAAAGTGCGTTTGGGAACACCGTAGTGGCGACTTGGTTTAACATTACTTGGCAACAGGGAAACTGGGGCAAGGTGCACTGGTGCATTTGTGTCTCCCATAAAAGCAGCTTCACTTGAAATCACTTTGTGATTGTGCGGGTTAAAGCGTCCGCTGAAGTGTCAGATTCTTATTTAATTCTTCTGCTTTCTGTATCTTCTGCATTGCATTCAGGTTACCCTGATGTTTTGTCTCATAGTGCCGTCTTAGATTAAATTCTGTAATTACAGCCACATTAGCTCCACAAATGAGACACACGGGTTCAGTAAACATATACTCAGCCTCCCATCGGTTTTTAAAGGCTCTTTATTTTCAGAATCAACTTTTCTATTCAGCATCGTGTGAGCTAGCCGCAATAACTTGCAGCATCATAAGCTAGACTTGATTAGCGCGGTAAGTGTTGGCAAGGCAGCTGAAGCGCTGCATTATGGGATCTGTAGTTTATTGTGTTACCAGCGCTTCATATACCGGGCCATTAATAACAATAATACAGTATATAAAATGATCTCGCGGGCGGATATAATTACGCCGGGCGGATGTGGCCCGTGGCCCTTGAGTTTGACACATATGGACTAAATAGAACTTGAAAAGATATATTTTTCAAATGTGATCGCGCAATTCAGATAGAGTTGGCGCACTACAGCCTGCATGCCTCAATAAGTCATCCTCCCTCGCTCTTACTTTTTACCGTTCATCTAATGAATACACTGAGTATGGCTTTACCAAAACAATCATTGATGGCGAATAAAGTATCCATTATTAGTATGTAGATCGGGATATATATATACATATATATATATACCAGCGTATCATAGCGGAAGTAGTGTGTTAAAAAGCTAGAAAAGAAAAGGGAACATTTTAAAAATAGCGTAACATGACTGTCAATATACAGTATTTGTTTTGTGAGTGTTACTGAGTGTTGCTGTCATCAAGGATTTGATTATCATTATTTCTTTCAATCAGGTTCGTATTTGTAGGATGTGTTCAAGTTACATTCCGTGTTTGTCAATCGTTGTAAAGATGACAGGTTTCATTCATCGATTCGTTTCTTACTGCATCAATAAACAGCTCGTCTTCTTCTTTATCTGAGACCTGACACACTGCATGCACGGGTTTTTTACACTGTCTTCCTTTAGCGGGACATTGACTTTTTCCACCGTGTGCTTTGTTTCAGTAGCTGGATTTATGAATATGCTTATCAGGCGCTTCATATTTTTGCTGCCTTTTCAATTGTGTAATTGGTTTTGTTCAGCGCTCTTTGGAACTGTTGCTTTTATCTGTGCACTGCGTCAGTTCCGTGAGCGCTCGGTGTACATGCATCGAAGGTTCCCAGCTGTGCTGGTGCCATCTCGTGCTATGTCCATGGCTGTATTTAATGTTACCTTAGTCCTGGCACTTAAAACTTTCTCTCGCAGTTTAGCTGAGTTTGTGTCAAACACCACCCTGACCATCTCATCTTCCTCTCCATAAGCACAGTCCTTCACCCGTGAATATTTAGTGGGAGTTTGCTATTGGATTGCGCTGACGGACGGCCTTATATGGGCAGGCACTAAATTACAAAGCGCCAGCCTGTCTATGAACTTAATTTAAAGTGTAGGTTTACATCGTGCTTTGTTTCAGTAGCAGAACTCATGAATATGGTTGTATATGTCACTTTCGCTTCGCTTCTTATTGTTTGCTGCCTTCTCAATTATATAATGCATGTTTTCTTCAGCGCTTTTGGAGGTCTTCCTGGTTTTCTATGTACTGCGTGATTACGTGGGAGGCGTGATGATGTCACCGAAACTCCGCCCCATGGCGTTCAAGCTCATCTCCATTACAGTAAATGGAAAAACAGCTTCCAGTTATGACCATTACGCGTAGAATTTCGATATAAAACCTGCCCAACTTTTGTAAGGAAGCTGTAAGGAATGAACCTGCCAAATTTCAGCCTTCCACCCACGGGAAGTTGGAGAATTAGTGAGTGAGTGAGTGAGTGGGGCTTTGCCTTTTATTAGTATAGAATTAAAATATGTGTTTTAAGGAAATTATTTATTTTAGTATTTTTATGGTCACTGAACAATAAACCTACAGAATTTGTTAATAAAAAAACACCTGTGGTATATAGTTTAATTACAAAAATACCAAAAACAACACTTTAATATAGGACATCAGGCTTCTATGCAACTGGTTATGCAGGAGCTTAGTGTAAAATGTTTTTAAAGGGAAGAGAAAGAGATTGGAATCAGCAATCCATTAACATGAAATTAGATTAGCAGTATCGGCCTTAAAAGACCTGACCAATAGCCACTCTTTAATTTATGCCTTACTATGCACTTTCCTCTGTATAAAAGGAGCTATTTTATCTTTTATGGAGGCTTGATGTGATCAATAAGACTAACTAACATGAATGGAAATGTTCAAGACAGAAAAAGGTCAGAAATAGATCCAGCAAGGAAAAAGGAAGAGATATTTCAAAGGTTTCTGAAAGAAATTTCACATTTACAGTTTAGAGCAGGAAGAGGCATATGTGAAGAGCAAGTTGGAGTGTCTCAACCAAAACAGTTCCAGCTTATAAAATAAAACCATACAACCTGAATAATTTACAATTTCTCTTATCATGAAATAACCCGAAGAGCAGTAGAAATGATAAATAATCGGTTTCACGAAAAGGAAAATTGCATGTCAGACCTCAAGAAATAAGTAATGTTTCATTTACAGATGAATATACCAAAGCAGGTCAGTGACAGTATACAACATTTTCAAACAATAGGTTTATTTATGTTTTCTCATAAAAAAAAAAAAATCTTGAGCTTCAGTGACCTAAAAACGTGCAGGCAGATGAGTCATACAAACAGTTTAATAGCCCTTCTAACACGAATATATGGCGCTGGCAAGGCAGATGTTAGACACAGGTGTTTGCCTGCAAGTTATGTTTATAATTAATAAAGTTAAAAAAACTATAATCTTTTGTTACAGCTTTACATAGAAATAAAAGCTATCTGCTTTGTAATTCTGTGGAAATTTGCAGATTATTTAACATACACCAATAAACACTCCTTTCTTTTAACAGAGTGGCATACTTTCTCATTTGCATTACTTGCAATAAGTTTGCTCCATTGTTACATAAAAGGGCTTTTCAAAAGCTAATAGTCTCAAATTTTCTGTTATCATATTGAATAAATATCTGCCAGTATTTGATATGAAAATATCAGTATTATCAAATCAACAACAATCATGTGCTGACATATTTTCTGAAAAATTGTATCCAATCATGCAGTCTTACATTAGATGGACAAATCTCACTCTTTTCATTAGGTAAAAGCTTGCACAATAAAACAAAACCTATAATAGTTTTGAAAGCAAATTTACAACCCACTGTTTTCTTGTAGAATAATATATTACTCTACTTTCCTGTTGTATTATTAATTAGCCTTTGTCAGAATGCCAAATCTCCAAATTACACTCTCTAGGTATTGGTACTATAATTTTCCACCTTTATCTATCTAGGTAAACAAGCTTATCCAAAAATATAATAAATAACCTATAAG
>NW_024380000.1:0-8187 GCF_016835505.1 Polypterus senegalus
TTTCATCGATGGGTAATACAAACATTTGTCAATTGACAATCAACGACTTGCAGTGACATATAGCATGAGATGAGTCCTGGGATAAAAAAAAAAAAAAAATGTAGCCCATAATAAGATAAATAAATAAATAAAACTACTTCAAAAAAGTCTTCAGAGATTTATTGAAATGGAGGTATAATAAACCGAGTGTAGAGATGCTTTGAAATAAGCTTTTTGTTCGTCAAATGTTTTGTGTAAGAGGTTGACACTGGTCATGATTTTTTGTTTATTTTGAGTGGGCACCTCAAGTCAAGTGGGCAGCAGTGGTGGAAAGTAACAAAGTAGAATTACTACTGTTTGTTTATTTTTCTGTAATTTTATTAAGAAGATTTATCTGCAGAATCTTTTTACTTTTACTCCATTACATTTTATAACACATATCTCAACCTTCCAGTCAGTTACATTTCTACTTGGCGATGTATTTTTACAGTCTCATGATTAGCTCTTCTTTCTATAAGACTTCTTTTAGTGCTTCGTGTGAATCCATCGGCGAGCACAAACGAATCGATTCAGCATTGTGCTCCACGTGAGTGCTAAACGCGCGATCCGCTTTACCGCCTCATTCGGCTTGTAGTTCTTCAATGGATCGCCGCATGTCTGTTGGTCGCCGATTGTGTGGGTAAATTTAGTCAGTCTGTCCAAGCACTAATTCATCTAGCGAATGACAAACCACTAGATATTCGTGAAACGATATACCGTTGATGAATCACAGAGAGTTTTCCTTTCACTAATCTAATGTAGTATTCTAGTTATTCCCTCCTTCCATCTGACAACCAGTAAAACACTCAAGATGAGAAGAATGACAGCAAAGACACACTTAAGACTGGGAGAGAGGAGGAGAAAACAGACAAGCTTGTGAAATGAAGGGACCGCGGTGCTGGTTTGAGCAAAATGAAAAAGGTGAATGTGGCTTAAGAATGTAAAGAAAAGTGACACCCACTATAAAACAAGACATGACTTGATTGTCTTACCCTCACAAAACCCCAAAGTCATCAAATTTTATTTGCTGATCTCGGGCCGCCGTAGACATCCGAGGTCCGAGGGGCACAACATAAGCCCTTGATGTTCTTCACCTAGCCCTTGATCATTTACTTGATTTATGGTGGTGCCTCGGTTCATGAACGTCTCGGTACACATACAACTCGGTTTACGACCAAAATGTTTGCCAAACTTTTGCCTCTGTTCATGACCACACCTGGTATATGAACAAGCCAGTTTCCTTCCGTCAATGGTGCCAAAGATTTCACAGCAAAGCATGCACATGTCTGACCGAGAACAAATCATCACGTGCGGAAATCATCAGTGCGCACAAACTGGAAGGGAAATGAAACAGAGCACAATTACTGTATTTAGTGTTGAGCCGCTTCTTGTTCATTGTTCTCAGTCAGACGTGCATGCTTTATCTGTGATCTCTTTGTGCTAAACAGTATATCGTGTACCTATGCAGTTAACCATGGCTTCTTAGCAAGTGAAGAGTGGTGAGAAGAAAGTTTTGCAGAAAATTGAAATCGAAGTAAAGAAAGAAATTATTGAAAAGTATGAGCGTGTCGTTCGTGTTACTGATCTTGACAAAGAGTACAAGTAGGCAAAACCTATGATTCCGACTATGCTAAAGCAGAAAGAATCTATTAAAGCAGCTGATGTTGCAAACGGAGTTCCAGCACTTGAGGCCTCTGCCTGGTTAACGCTGTAAGAGGTGGAAAAAATTGTTTACATTGTGCTGCTTAAAACCCTAATTTCTCAAATTGGTAAACGAGTAAACTGGTAAACAAAGCCGACTCCAGTAATGAGGAGGGAAAACGAAGGGTTGGCCGGACTTTGTTTTTGAAGGTCATGATTTTCCCCCACCGCAAAAAAGTAAAAAAGAAACCAAGAACCGGAGAAACAAAGGAAAACATCCCAGGGACCCTCTTCTTAACTCCTTCCCACTTATCTTGCTTCTCAGCGAGGGAAAATTTTTGTTAGGTTTTATAAGATTTTTAAATTCCTTTTTCCCCGCTTAAAAAAAAAAGTTTTTTGGCGTTTGCAAGGAAGGCAAACAAATGCCAAAAAACAGGGGAAAGAAAAAGGCTGAACGGAAGGAGAGACAGAGGGAAAGGGAAGAAGGGGGTTTTGAAAGGGGGAAAGAAGCGAGTGCTGGATAGAAGAAAGGAAAGGGGTAGACGAGGGGGGAAAGAAGGGCGGCGAAAGGAAAGAAGGGGTAAAAAGGAAAGGGGAAAGAAGGGGGGAAAGAGAAAAGGGGAAGGGGACAAAGGAAAAAGAACGGAAACTCTAAAAAGAAAAGAGCTTTTCCAGCAAAAGAGGAGAAGGCGTGGGGGAAGGAAAGGGTGTGGGGGGGGGAAATTTAAAGAGGAGAAGTGCATTTTGAGCATGCCCGAAGTTGGTAAAAAGTTGGTTTTCCGGTTTTTTTTTAGATTTTTGTAAAAGAAGAAAACATTAAAATTTTGTAATTGGATTTTGGTCTTTTGGGTAGAGTTGGGGTTTTTAAAAACCCCCGGGGTTTTTGGGGAACCGAGTTAAACAGGGAGACGGGAGGAAAAATTCCCCCCGAAAAGGGGGGGAGAGAGAGAGAAGAGAGGGAGAAGAGAAAAGGGGCGGAGAGGCTGGAGACAGGGGAGAGAGAGGGGGGAGAGGGGGGGGGAAAGAGAGAGAGGAAAAAGAGCGGTGGCGGAGAGAGAAGAAGGGGAGGGAGAGAGAGAGAGAAGAGCGGGTGGAGCGGGGAAAAGGGAGAAATCGAAGTAGGTTGGTTTCCCCAACCTTGTTCGTGTTTAACCTTGTTTCGGTAAGAAATAAAGAAAGCACAGTTTAATTTCAATTAATTGCAATTATGTTGTAAGGTTTCCCCTTCTTTTTTTCAAGACCTCCTTGTTTGGTTGTTTTTTGCCCCCCCAACCGGTTCCAAAACTCAATGGGAGTTTCCTGGCCATGCTGACCCAAATTTTGCTCCCAGCCACTTAGTGTATTTGGCTATGGCCCGGTCCATCATGCTGGATTGTTCATTGATGGAAAAATAAAAGATTATACAATATAGGAAGTAGATATAAAACCAAAAATTAAATTAAAAGGGGAGCTTTAAAAAACAGGTATACAACAAAAAAGTTAAATAAAGGTGAGAATATCACTTTATTTAATTGAAGCTCGAATGAACCACCAATTTTAATAAACTCAAAGGGAGAGAGGGGAAACGAATGGAAACAACCTGAGGTCGGAGAAGGGGAATACTGGGCCCGGGTAGGAAATAAGGAAGCAAGAAAAGATAATGACGGGACACCTTGAAAATATTGGAGGTTTTGGGGGCCAGCAATGGACCAGCTAGGGAGGTCAGATTAAGCAGAGAGTGAGCTTGGAGCGGGGTGAAGATGATAAGAAATGATGATAGGACGGCTGTAGCTGTTGGGGCTCAGCTAGTTGCCTAATTCTTTAGTCCGTATGACTGTTAATTTGGAATAAAACTGATTACTCTGTCTGCCTATCCTAGGACTCCTAGAGCCCTCTTCAAGGTGACAGACTCTGAGCATCATAAACCCACAATTTTTGGTCACTAAACTTTTTGGAAGGGTGGGAGAATTCCTGAGGGCCTTTGGGCCCATCCTATCTATGGCTAGGATTGGGGAGATGGTAAGGGGGACCACCAGCAAGAGCTTTAGCAGGGAATGAATGGAGCAGGAGGTGGAGTGAGGCAGACTTGAGGATGGACTGGTGGCATCAGGAAAGGGAAAGAAAAACATCAGAGACAGACTGGAATTCTGAGATTGGGCTGTTGGGCCGCATTGTCTTATGAATCCCTTCTATTTTTTGAGAGGAAAGTGTGGCTGGCGCTACCATCAGTCCTTTGTGGCCAACCGACATGCTGAGACCACTCAGTCAGCCAAAGGCAAAGGGTAGGCTTGTTTACAATTTGGTCTAAGAACACAGCCACTGGAATGATGTAATTGAGGCCCAGAACCTGAAGTGATTCATTAGGCCTGAACCAAGCAGATTGTCCGTGGTCCCTCTGGGAGATTAAGAGAAAGGTTTTGCCCCGCCACCACTGGGCCCGGGGAGTTACCTTCTTTGTTAATTTATCTGCCCCCATGAGCACGAGGGGTTGACACTCAAATAACCTTTTTCCATCCTCCCCAAACCTTGGGGTTTTTGTTTGGGCAACCGGATTAAATCATTTAGAATCTGAAATGATAATGTTTTTCATCCTAGGACAAACACCTAAATTTAGCTTCCCATCCAAATTTTTCTGATTTCTCTAAATAAAAACTTACCTAGGAACCTGATTCAGACGAATGACCGTCACAGGAGGACTAGAATAACAAACATGATGCTGGCCAGCCCCTTCCGCTTTAAAGTATCTAAACTCCCAAGATCGGGATGTGTTCTGATGGGTTACCACTTACTTAATGACCCAGCTTGTCCAATCGATGATAAACCCCACGATGCCACCCGGATTGTGAGGTTTATTCCTTAGATTTTTTATTTAAACTAGTCGCCCCCCCGCTCCATCCACATTGAGTAAACAGGACAAACTTGTATCAAAAAGAAACACGGGCTGCTAAGGGGGGCGAACCCCAACACGGGAGGTAGAGGTCGACCGGGACTGGGCGGGGAGGGGGGCCCCGCCCCTTTCCCCCCCCCCGGGCCCCGCCCCTGTCCAGAATGGTATGAATGTCGATCTTGGAAGTGAACTGGATATTACGTGATGAGAGAAATCCAAAATCAACTGGGAATTTTAAAAACCTGATCTCAACCTTCCTTTGTGAAAAGCGGACAACAGAATTGGGTTTAATATATATATATATATATATATATATGTATAAACACAGAGAGAGAAAAGAGAATAAATAACTGAGCCGATCAATAAATAAAGCGCAGCCATACACGCCAGCCGAAGGGACAAACATTACAGCCGGGGAAGCAATAAAAGGAAATGAGAAAAGGGCAAGGGACCCCAGGTAACCTTAAAAAAAAAATGCGGATGTACCCCTGTTTGTTCAACATATGGCCAGGGGCCGTCACTGCAGGTACTTTTCAGAGGGTCTCAATGAATGAATCCCATGTTTGGCAGATGCACTTTCCCTGTTTTGAATCTGAGCTAAGTAAAAAGCTGCAGTCTATAACGAACGTATTCCCAGAGAGCAGGCGCCCTGGTGGATACCTGCATTACTGCCTTTAAATTTAAACACTGTCCACTTTATTTGGACTGAATCGCACATGTAGAAATTCAATGCCCCACCAGCTATATTTATTGGGGCACCGACCCTAAAAAGAAGAAAAATGAGCTTTTAAATTGACGCAATGTAAAGTTTCGATTTTATTTTCTACTTCAATGCCTGCACTTGAGTTACTATTGACATATGTGATATCCATAATGATGGTAGTGGGAGGGGAGAGAGTGAGGGCTTTCAAGTTTCAACACCTTGGGGTTTGTCAGTAGCATAACCTCCATCAAGTCCATTGAACAAGGATGTACTTTAAAAGAAAGAAAACACCAGGATGTAAGGACACTTAAACAAGCAGAAATGTGCTTTAGTAAAAGTTGAAGCAACAAATGAGTTTCTCCTTAAGTAATATTTATTTTAACTTTTACGTTTATACTTCACTCTCAGAACGCGAACGAGCACGCATCATGGGTACCAGGCATTCATTTGACGCGTCCTCAGAAATTAACGCGAAGTGGCACGAGTTGCAGTCCCAGCACAACGTCGGGGTCGCAGTGTGATAAAAGTCCGAAGTGACGTCAGAGTCTCTGTTACTATCTACATGTGACGAAAGCTGCTTTCGGATCCTCCGGGATCGCTGTGCCTTTATGATGTTTGACGCATGACGGATGGGAGAAGCGAAATGCCGACATACAAATACATTCGTGGTGATTTTATATTCAAGCGTCGCATTTACCCCATCGTAAAGACACGATACATTAAGTCCACTACATCTTCTGCGCCGTCTCATTTCCAGTATTAGGAAGTACAGCAGTTTATTTGACCGCAGGGGAAAAAATGGTGTAAAATTGTATTTTGTAATGAAAAAGTTGAAATATCAGCTTTAATGTCGAAATGCCCACTTTAATCTCGTAGTATATCATTAAAGCAGACCGTCGTAAACGTCATTTTAAAACCGACCTTGTTAATCAATACCTGCTTCTGTGCTTCTTGAGCTGACAGCAGCAATCACACACAAACCACATTACATTTATATGATATTTACAATCGTTAGATTTATACTTTATCACTTTTTGATGAACTGCATTAATGTATATTATATTTTATAGATAAATTAGCTTAATTTTAATAATGAACTGTTAATACATGTGGGGCTCGCCTGGTATAGCGCTGATGACTCGCGGAAGTCACATCGCTGGTATTCCTGGCTCTAACTGCATGTGTCCCTGGTGGGTTTCCACAGTGGATTCTAGGTTCCTTCTATAGACATTAAAGGCGCTTTTCCACTGCTAATACGGCACAGCACGGTTCAGCTACAGCTCACCTTGGTTCGGCTCAGTTCGGCTCGGTTTGCATTTCGACTGCAGTTTAGTGCCGCTTTAGAGTGGGCGGATTATTCACGTGTCGTTATAGTTGCGCCGCCTACTGCCGTGACACCGTGGAACTTTTATAACAACACGCAGACAACGACAACACTTTAGCTCGCGACGCGCAAGGGTAAGTATCTAAAAAAAGCACATCACTAGCTAACTTTTTATCACTGTTGCAAAGCATAAAATGAACTTAACTGCCAGTGTAACATTAAAATGCTGATTCTGTATATTACAGATCTTCCACATTTTGCAAAAAAGTCGCCGCAACAGACCATCTGTTTAGACATTTAACCGTGCCTCAGAGTGGTGGGATGGATTGTTCCGGTTTTACAAACACTCAGTGGCTGGAGAACTTTCGAATGTCTAAAGAAACATCCATCCACTTATGCAACAAACTGCGTCCAGTTATGGAGAGACGTACACAAACTTCCGCGTGTTGTACCTTTAAAGAAAAAGAATAGCCAGTGACGCAGTAATGACGATTTTCTCCGGCCAATCAGTGACCAGTAGAGTTTACACGTCACGTTTTGGAATGGTTCGCGCGCTTGGAACCTCGGCTGAGGTGGTACTAAAAAGGACCGGTACCAGGTCTGTTACCAGTGGAAACGCCCCAAAAGTGAGCTGAACTGAACCGTCCGTGCCGTACTATGCAGTGGAAAAGCGCCATAAGATTTGGGTACACTAAAATGACGCCAGTGTGCGCGAGTGCTTCTCTTCACTTTGCAACGTGCTGATGCCCAGTCCAAGGATGGTTTCTGCCTCGTGCCCGATACTTGCTGGAAAGAGGGCATCCTTGATGATGGATGTAATTATTAAACGTCCGTCCGTTTCAGAGAGATTGTGGCAAGGTGTCGATTTAGTGGAGTTTCAGGCAATTCCCCACACAGCGAAGTCGACCGTTCTCACCTTGATGAGATCTCGCACTGCCACCTGGTGGTATCATCCTGTTTTACGAAAATACGCACATGGGTATAAAAAGGACAAAACGCTCGCAAGCCAGCGCAGTGTAGTAGAAACCCGGCCAAACGAGCCACAATAAAAGGAGAAATGCATTTTGTTCCTTCACCATGTGATTAGCCCCATCTCAAAATCAAAACTAAAGAGCCAGACCAATAGACATCAACTAACATGAAACCACAGGACGTTCAGATAATCAGAGTTTGAATGTAGAGGCTGGGGAGAAGAAACCACACAGAAGGTCCGTGTATTTTGGCATTTAACATTTTCAGAAAATCTCATTAACATTTTGTTAAATCATAGGTGAGAAAGGCAAAACCATTACCTTTTGTTTTATCAAAAAAAAAAAAAAAAAAACGACAACGCCCTTTATGTAGCAGTAAATAAAACGTTCATTTTAATAAAAAAAGCTACATCAATGAAGCAGTTTACATGCTTGTATTTTACCTGAAAGTCGTGACTCAGTTTTCCCTGTATGGCCTCATCCCGAAAAAAAAAAACCCACACCAACCTCTACTGATGCCAGTGTAACTTCAGGGCCGATCGACGATGGATGTGTTGTGAGGAGGACTGTTACTGTCGCAAAATCGCTCAAAGTACGGAACTGTTACTTCTATTGCGATCTATGTCTAAAAGAGCGATTATGTCATTACATACTACTTTCTTTC